>NC_142083.1:69659192-69962222 GCF_054644295.1 Miniopterus natalensis
CGAACTTCCTCACATGGACACATTTAACTGCAAGGGAGGCTGAAAAATTCAGTGCTACGTCTGAGTTTATAGGTGCACTCAGACTCAGGATTCTGATACTAAATGAGGGGAGTAAGACTACTGGGAAGCAATAGTTCTTGCTGCCACCATTTGCAAATAACTGTAACTGTGGTTATGGCTATTTGTAAACACACTAATTTCAACATATGGGTGGTAACCCTTGTCCCATTTAGCACCTGAAATGCTTTCTCCACTTCCAAGGGATTTATGGAAGCCACATGGTGGCGAATTACCAACCATAGGGCTTTCTTGCTTTTTCCACTGTTGTGTTTATCTTGAGCCTATAGGTGAAAGGGCTTTAATTTATCTTTTTTGCTCGTAGGCCCCATTCCATTTAGTGAAATTGCTTTTCAGATAGGACATACCTCTCCTTCCCCTGCCATGTTGGATACTTGCTTATTTCTGAAGATTATCAGGGTGCTCTTCAAGACAGATCCCTTTGTAGGACACACTGTGGTAGCTTGATCATGACATGTATTAGAGGGCTCTGGTTTCTTCTTGGGAAGGAAAAAAAAAATGCCATACCAGTGAAAAATAGTAAAAAAGTTCTGAAATCTCCTGGTTAGATATAGAACACCAACTTAGGAATTATTAGTGGCAATTAGTGGGCACAGGAGATCCTTTTATTTCAGAGGGAGTGATGACATCTTCTTTATATTCCCCCAAAGAGCCAGAATCCTAGAACATCTCCCTATCCAGTGACCCCCAATGGCCCATCAATGAGAAGTCAAAGTAGGCTTAACAACTATACTATTTAATTCCAGGTTTCCTGGCTTTTCCTCAGAGTAAATTTCAGTGTTTAACATACAGGGTGAGGCAAAAGTAGGTTCACAGTTGTGAGTATGTGAAACACAGAGTTTATTATTATATTATTATTTATTAATTATTGTATTATGTTCCCCAATTGACTTTTTCCCCACTCTGTATTTATTGGCTGTAGTTCTGTTCCTAGAAGGGATAGAATTTTAAGAACAGACTAAGGTAGGAAGAAGTAATAGTTCTGAGAATAAAGATACTACATATGCCTATCAGGAAAATAAAGAAAAATGTTTTATCTCTGATTTGTTCAACTACTGAGAGAGTCATGGTGGTGTCATTTATTTACTTTTGGACATTTTAGATGGAACAGTACATTGTTCAGTGGGATGGGCCTTTAGAAGATTTTGCTATCTTAAAAGACTGTAAGTCTTTTTATTTTATTGTTGTATCCATGAGACTGAAGGCACCACATTGCCACAAGAGTAGAGATATGTTTTAACAACTGCTCAACAATTCCCACATGTCACCCTTTAATTCAACTCAATTCCGTTCACTGCAGTAAATCAATGGAATTCAATTTAATTAACCACATATCAATTCTATGGAGAGAGGAAAAAAGAGACAGACCATTTTATTTAGGGACCACACACACATATACATAAACAAGAGAAAAATATAAGCCAGGCTATGTCTCAGTGTGAAGGTGTTTGCAACAGGACACCATTGTATTTGCATCACAGTAATTTACTTTACAAATGGATTTGTGGAAGGGAGTCCCGAAAGACCATCTGGAGATGCTGCTAATAGCAGAACTGGATACATCTTACTCCTTTGCAAAGGTGAAAATCTGAGTAGATAATTATTTACAGAGAAAGAAGTCAGTACATTATCAAAACTTTATTTATGCATACAGAATATTATATACAAATTAATGTTAATGTTGGTTGTCAGTGGGTTGGGGAATTTTAATGCTTTTATTTGATCTCTTACACTTTTTTGTATTGTTGGAATTATCTACAATGAATGCTGTTTATCTACTAAAAACTACAAATGAACCAGGTGACATTTTTCAGTTGAACAAATCTGGGTATTAAATTAATGATGCCTTAGGACTAGGTCATAATCACCATGTGATATTTTGCTTTTTCTATTTTCTTTTTTGTTATTTTACCCAGTTCTCTTAAAATAATTGAGAAAAGAAGTCTTATTAAGATAAGCATACTACAAGTAATCAAATTTGGGTTCCACTGTGATTAGATGGAGAAGAGGTATATTCCCTGTGACTTCTGGGCAGAATGTCTACTGGCCATGCCATGGCCCAGATGGTTGGTCAAACCCCTGAAATTGTGGGGCCTGAGGCTGATTCAGTGTTTGGGGTTCCATCACAATGCTGGACACTCAGCAAATTCTTGACAAACTTCACATTTTTTAGGTCTTACTCATTTTGGTGGTAATTTCAAAAAACCTCTCCATGCAAATAGTAAAAAAAAAAGAGAGAGAGAGAAAAGTTTATTGGAGTCCAACAGCATAAGACTGACCTGAGGCTTCTGATGGTTGGTAATAATAAAGGGCAATGAAGCCAAGTGGCAGCAACTCTCACTCAGCATCAAATGATGGCTTTGCCACTTGCGAAGTGGCTCTCTCAGCCTGTTAGCTTGTCTGTAAAACAAGGTTGGTGATGTTTGTGTCTACCTCAAAGAGGTGTTGTGGGGATTAAATGAGATAATATATGCACAGTATTTTGCATATTGTCTACCACAAAGTAGACAGTCAACAAAAGTCAGCTAACTATGGTGGAATGATTTGTACAATAATATTAGAGGCTTTTAAAGGTGAATAATGTCTCCAGTCCCCTTTTATTTATTTTTAATTCCTCCTGCTGAATCTATTGTAAACTTCTGCCCAGGTGAATCCAAAACATATGTGGTGAACTGACTGAAATGTAAGAGAATGTTAACTGGACTGGTGTCCTCTAGATGAGAGGGCAGAGTGTACATTTAGCACTTGGGTGCTAAATGTCAAGGGAGGCAGCCCCAGAGGACATGGCTCACAGAAGGCTGAGTGCTCGTCACAACAAGGCCAGTCCTCTTCTTCTCCCACCAGCTCTGTGCCTGTGAAACTGGTGACATTTGTTCCTGGACCTGTTTACGCAAGTTGGATTTGCTATTGTAATTATAAAGCTTAATCAAAATGCATGTGAACCAATATAACATGAGGTTGAAAAGAAACTTGTTATTCCAATGAAAACTAAGTTGAAAGTGTTAGAAATACTTATTAACATAGAGCTGCTATAAAGGAAACGCAGTTGATTAGGCATCGTGGAGACAACTGTGAATATTGTGGGAAGGGGATTCTAGAAATCTAGAAGCAGTTTGCACTCAGATTGCTTCATAAGTGTGTTTAAGCTTCTCCAACAGAAAAATTGATGATGCACTTTGGCTGTGATTTAAGTAAGAAAGCCAGTATTGAGGTCCCTGATCTCAGCTTTGTATCGGGAAAATGGCAAATGAATGTTAAAATGTTAGATATAAGTGTGTACTTTTGTGGGAAAGGGTGGATGGTTTCCCATTTTAACTGATATACTCAATAATACTGGTCCAATGAATAGTGCACCCTGAGAATAATGTGTTAAGTAAAAGGATTATAATTCATCTGTGACATATTTTTGTTAACTTTTATTGTAAACAATGACATTTAAGCTTAACAGGGGCCTAGCAATAGCACACTGTGAAAGGTGATGAGCGGGTAGACTTTGCTGATTCATGCTAAATCAGCTTTACTTCTTCCCTGACCAAGTTTCTCTAACTGCATTTTGTAAAGGCAGGTGATTTTCATTTGATTTTATCAAGAAAGTGAACAATTGATAATCCTGAAATTTAATGAGAATGTTTCTTAAAGCATGACTCATTGTGTACCTTGCAGAGCAGTGAAAATAGACTTCTCCCTCGCAGTCCCACCCCTTCCTCTGTTTATCTGGGCAATTCGGCACATTGGGACTCTTTCTCCTCGTGTTTCCATTCTTTTGTCCAACCCCTTGCTTCAGTTTTCAGAGTTGGAGGAATCTGTGATTCCAGATAGGTCCTAAAGCCACACTGTTGTCAATTGCTCAGCACACCAAGCTGCCTGCTGTGTCAGGATTTCCCACATTCTGTTCCCTCTGCTCAGCTTTTCCTCATAGTGTTAGCCCTGTTAAATCTCTGTTTTCATGAGTTTGCACATTAGTGGGGAAAAGCAATAAATAAACCACAGACCTCCAGGGGTGGGGAAGGGGCTGGAAATTGAGTTCAATCACCAATGGCCAGTGATTCGATCAACTATGCCTACATAATGAAGCCTCCAAAAAGGACAGGGTTCGAAGACCTTCCAGGTTGGTGAACATATGGAGATTCAGGGAGAGTGGCACACTCAGCAAGAGAAAGGAAGTGTCCCTCCCTTGCCCTGTGCGTCTCTTCCACCTGGCTGCTTCTGAGTTATATCCTTTTATAATAAACTTGCAATTTAGTAAGTTAAATGATTCAACAGAATGGAGTTTCCTCAAAAAATTAAAAATGGAACTTCCATTTGACCCCACTTCTAGGAATATATCCTAAGAAACCCAAAACACCAATCAGAAAGAATATATGTGCCCCTATGTTCATAGCAGCATTATTTACAATAGCCAAGATCTGGAAACAGCCCAAGTGCCCATCAGTAGATGAGCTTTGGTACATGTACACCATGGAATACTATGCAGCTGTAAAAACGAAGGATCTCTTACCCTTTTCAACAGCATGGGTGGACCTGGAGATTATTATGCTAAGCTAAATAAGCCAGGCAGAGAAAGACAAGTATCACATGATCTCACTCATATGGGGAATCTAATCAACAAAATAAACTGATGAACAAAATAGATCCAGAGACATGGAAGCATGGAACAGATTGTTGAATATCAGAGGGAAGGGGGCTGGGGGTGGGGGCAGGGTAGGAAGAGATTAACCAAAGAATTTATATGCATACATGCATAGTTCATGGACACAGATAATAGTGTGGTGGCTGGTTGGAGGGGAGCAAAGGGGGAGAAAATGGGGACATTTGTAATACTGTCAACAATAAGAAATGAATTAAAAAAATGGTTCTCTGAACTGTTCCAGCAATTAATTGAACCTGAGGAAGGGCCACTGGAACCTCCCATCTATAGCTTGTTGGTCAGAAGTACAATTGACAGTCAGGACTTGTGATTGACAGCTGAAATGGTGGTGGTGGTGGAAGAGGTAGTCTTGTAGGACTGAGCCCTTAACCTGTGGGAACTGATACTATTTCCAGGTAAATAGTGTTAGGATTGAGTTGAACTGTAGGACACCCAGCCGGTGTACGAGAATTGCATGGTGTGGGGAAAAACCCACCCATCAGAAATGGTGACCAGAATCATTAGCTATTAATATAGATACTATGAAAGTTTTCATTTCTGGTGATTTTTTACCTGCTAAGAACAAAATGCCACTTCCCATCATTGTCTCAAAATGCCCCAAGTTTCTCTTATAATTTTTTTATGTGGGCTAGCTATAACATTTGAGAAATGAAACCAAGACCCCCTGCAACTGCTTGTTGATTGGTCTCATATGGTGCACACTGCTGGGTCTCTGTATGTTGCTAACCACCATCGGTGGTCCATCAGCTATGTTTTCCTGAGGGTGGTTCAAATCACAGTGTTGGTGATGTCACTCCTGCCACCTCTGCTGAGATCGGTGTGGTTCTGGTAAGTGATGCATATGGTAGCAATTTGCATCATGCTGTGTTATCTGAAACTTCTCTAATGTGCACTTTTTATAGCAACTCAGTTCTAAAGTCCAGCAGTCCCTGCACTCATTTCAGATCCCTTTCCCTGAAGTCTGATCACAGAGAAAAGGAGGCACTCACTGATCAAAACTCCTGATTGATGTTGACTGCAGCTCTTTATTTGGAAAGGGGTTTGATATATTGGCTAATAAAGAGCACACAAAAACCTAAAACCCTTACAGTTTACGTCCACTATATTCGCAAACGTCCCATTGCCTGACACACTGAATATTTATCAGAGTTGTAAGTAAAGGGCAATGCCAATCAATTTGGAAATCAGGCCTCTCTGTGTCGTTCTTGGTCCTGAAAAATTTCCAGTGGCTTTTACAAAATGGTAGCCTTAATGGATTTCAGGAATATGAGTTTGTGTGGCTTTCCCTTTTGAAACATACCCTAGCATGCCCATTCACAGACAGAAAGGCTTAACAAAGGGATTGTTAACAAATATCTTAGTAAAGGTCTAAACAATGAGGCTTGAATAAAAATTGATGAAACTATGCTTTTAAAGCTACATGTGAAATCTGTCCCATTTCTTCATCTAATATATTACCGTGCTCAGCATGAGTGTGAGAAATAGTCAATGATAATGATGTTGGTAAAGATGATGATATAGACTTTAAGGATATTGGGCAGGATTCAAATTGTTAATTGGAATTGAATAAAATTTCAGAATTTTGAAGACAAAAAAAATGGGAAGACTCACTGGAAATATGTGTAAGAAATAGAATTTGCTGCCTTCCAGTTAATGATTTGAATCCTGCCCAGCATCTCTGCGGTCATCAGCATCATCTTCATTGGTGTAATTATCAAGCTCACACTGAGAATGGCGGTATACAGTAGTAGGTGCTTTGGTGCCTTCTATAGCTCGATATCCTGGCTTATTTAGAGCTTGTTAACGGTGTCATGAGGTTTTTAATTGGTCGGCTGTCAAAAACTTGGAAAATCCTGAATCGTCACCCTGAGCAAAATTGGTGCTTCTCAGCTTTAGCCTTGGGTTTGCAATGAGAATAAGACAGAGGCATGTTCTACTGGGAAGCAGTGGGGCTGGGACAAGTCAAAGGGCTCCCTCAATCTACTTACAGTTCTTCATCTCATCAGGGTGATTCGCCTGTCACTGTCCATATGGTGCCCGAGGCAAAGGGCTAGTGCTGCTGAGGGTGACATACCCTACAGCAGCGCTGCAGCAATTATCTGGGAGTCACATCCTATTTGCAGTTAGGATGGACGGATGGAACAGGCTGCAGGTCAACATCAAGTTTTTTGGTCTGACTTGACAAATACTATGAATAAAACTATGACCACAACGGTCATTTAAATATAAGCTAGTGTAATCTGATGTCTAGGTACCCCTGTCCTTCTGTTTCTGAAGTTCTCACTCTGTAGAACTAGTTCCTGGAATTATAGTTCACATGAACCTGACTGCTCCAGGTGAATCCAGCAGGCTTTACTCAAGCTCTGTCAGAGACTGGGAGAGAGACGGAAGAAAGGATAAAGGGAATACAGTAAGGCGATTTAAGGATGATTTTTTTTAAGTGAACTCAAATAATTGGTAAGAGTAAAAGTAAGGACCAGAGAAAAATGGAAAGGTGTACGAAAAGCAGTCACATACAAAGAAAGTAAAACGGAGAACAGATAATGATAGCAGTAAAGCTTGAAGGTCTTAAAACATCATGGAAAGGAAAGGGGAGCAAAAGGACAACTAAATGCACAGCATGACACCCTATGACCCAGCAACTCATTCCCAGATAGATGCCCAAGGGAACTGAAAACATGCTCACAAAAATACCTGAACACAATGCTCACAGCAGCACTGTTCATTATGGCCAAACCCTCAAAATAATCCACAGGTCCATTATTAACTGATGACTGGATAAACAAAGTATGGTATATCTATACAACAGAATATTACTTGACAATAAAATGAAATGAAATACTGATATATACAACAACATGGATGAATCTTGAAAAAATTATGCTAAGTGAAAGAGGCTAGTCACATATTGTATCTGTTGTATTCTGTACATAGCGTATGTATATGAAATGTCTAGAATAGGCAAATCCATAGAAACAGAAAGTAGTTTGGTAGATTACGACTATGGAGCAGAGGAAATGGGGGAGGGGAGATTGTTAATGGGAATGGGATTTCTTTTGGGGGTTATGAAAATGCTCTAAAATTAGATAGTGGTATGATTATACAAGTCTAAAAATGCTAAAAACCACTTACTTTTACGCTTAAAATATTGAATTTTATGCGAATTATATCTCAATTAAGCTACTATCAATAAAAAAAAACCCACTATATTGTTTCTCTTCAGACTTCTAGTATTCTATAGGGATGGATCCTAGCAGTGTGCTTGAGGCATGGAAGGAAAAAAGGAAAAAAGAAAGAAGTTTAGAAGAATATAAAGAGACATTGGAAGGAGGTGGATATAGGAGAAAAAGTAACAGAAGAGAAAGTTTCAGCCAGACTTGTTAAACTGCAAGCAACAGAGATCCACTTAAGTTAACAGGAAAAAAGGGGCCATTGGTAAAAAAACAAAACAAAAACAAAAAAACACAAAACAAACAAACAAAAAACACAAAGGCAGATCTTGCAAGCAACTCTGCTCTCTCATGGACTATGTATATTCTCTTTCTTACATAATGTTTCTACTTCTATGTATCTGATCCTCTTTTTTCTAGTATCTGACTTTCTCTCTTCTGCTTACATGTGATTTTAACTTACCATGTTCCCTCCCAATGTGACTCTGTCTCATAGCATTCTTAGTGCAATCTTTGCCTTCTGCTTTAGTCAGCATATGATTCAGTCTCTGTTTCCTGATTCTCATTTCCCAAGAGAGGAGCCCAACTAGTTCAGCTCATGTTTGCAATCCAAAACCGGTATCATAGACTACTGGTCAGTTAGCCAGTCTGAACTGACCCTCCTTGGACCATGAGCTTATCCCTAGAAAAATTAGTATTAGCTGGGAGCAGGACAGTGAGATTACCTGGTTCATGAAGGGCACGTTGAGTTCCAAGAAAGAGAGGAAGAAGAGAGAGGAGCAATTTGCCAAAGGACACTATGGACAGGCAGGAGAAAACATTCCCTGTACTATAGGGAAGGAGGTACACAGGAAGCTGGAGATGGAACTCTTGTCAACAGTCCCTCCCATATGATAACTATTCTTTTTTTTTTTAAATATATCTTTATTGATTTCAGAGAGAGGAAAGGAGAGGGAGAGAGAGAGACAGAAACATCAATGATGAGAGAGTCATCGATCAAGCCCAACAACCGGGGCATGTGCCCTGACCGGGAGTTGAACCCTGATTGCCTGGGTCCCAGGTTGATGCTCAACCGCTGAGCCATGCCCGGTCGGGCTGATAACTATTCTTAAGAAATGTAAAATTCTTGCTCTGTCTACTACTCAGAGGAAATCAGTCATTACCCATGTTGATGCTTTGGTTTGGACCTAAGCTCTGTATTTTTGCTAGAAGTAATTTCTAATTTTTACCTCTATTTTCTGCGGTTTCAAAATCTTCCTATAAAGGTTCAAATAATTGAAAGAAAACCACTAAAAAGATCTTGAAATAGAACTCAAGCAACTAATGTTCAATATTTGCTAAGTAAAATTTGTATTCTATTTCTTACCTCACATATGGCCTGGGTAACAAAACTATCACATATAAAAACTATAAACTTTGCAACTTCACTTCTAGGTATATACCCAAGAGAATTGAAAATAGGGGCTAAAACAGATACTTGTACACCGATGTTCATAGGAGCATTATTCATAAAAGGTGGAAACTACCCAAATGTCCATTGACAGATAAATGGATAAATAAAATGTGGCATATGCAGACAATGGAATATTATTCAGACTTTAAAAAGGAATGAAATTCTTACATGTACTGTATAATATGGGTAAACCTTGAAAATATTATTCTAAGTGAAATAAGTAGACAGAAAAGGGCAAATATTGTAGAAAGGCAAATGGATAGAAAGTAGAATCGAGGTTACCAGGGGTTGGGGTATCTTAATCTTTTCAGATTGCTATAACAAAATACCATAGACTGCATAGCTTATAAACAACAGAAACTTATTTCTCACAGTTCTGGAGTCTGGAAGTCCATGATCAGGATGGTAACATGGTAGGGTGAAGGGCCTCTTCTCCTCTGCATCACAGACTTCTCATTGTAACCACACACAGTGGAAGGGGTAGAGTTCTGTGAGGTGTCTTTTATAAGGGCACTAATCCCATTTGCCAGGGCTCCACCCTCATGACCTAAGCACCTCCCAAAGGCTCCACCTGCTAATACCATCACACTGGGCATTAGAATTTCAACGTATAAATTTTGAGGGGACACAAATATTCAGACCATAGCACTGGAGGAAGAAGGGAATGGGAGTTGCCTAATGGGTATAGAGTTTCTATTTCTGATGATGAAAGTTCTGGAGATGGATAGTGGTGATGGTTAACATTATACATGCACTTAATATCACTGAATTGTACACTTGAAAATGGTTAAAATGCTAAATTTATGTCATGTATATGTCATGACCCAAAAAAATCCAGGAAGAAGGACAACAAAATCTATATACTTTGCCTGAGTGCTTCTTACTGAAAATAATTTCTATTTTCATCAGAATGTTGTAGTCTGCACTAGATCTTCCTACAGAGGTGTTGCTATAGAAATAAAAGACACTGTGCCCCATCCCCATCAGTATTTACTCTGCTGCAGCATGAACATGGGGTAAAGCTACACAGAGACCTTTTTTGCACACATACAGTGACCCACTTCAGTCTGGTCAGCAGATCAGGCCCCACATGGCATCCTGATAATTATATTACTGTTAAAACATCTGCATTGTTGGTATATAGTAATGTTTTCTTCAGAAGAAAGTATATTGCTTGCCTCACCTTTTCTTTTGTTTTTACATATCTTAATATTTGGTTGGCTTATGTCAAATTGTTCAGTTATGCATTTTAAGTTATTAAAACAAGGAACCATGAGTGTCAGGCAGAAGGCAGGGATTTCTCGCCCCACCTCCCCCCGATTTTCCACCATTTCTTTCCTTTAAAGACAAGCTTTCCTTGTAATAAAAATAAAATGTAAATCTCTTAGGCTTGCTTTTTAAGATACGGTTTCTGGCTTATAACTAAAAGAGACTGTTCATGGACAAGAAACAGTAGCAGCTTAGAAATTTTAAACGGGTGAATGGTAGATGTTGAACATTTTCTGAATGAGGCTTCCTAGCTACCCCACCCCTAAGTGTTGACCCACAGGCACTGTCACAGTCACGTGCAGGGACGTGTGCCTCCTGGAGAAACGGCAGACCAGCCAGGACCTAATGCTTTTGGGAGAAGTAGAGCTGAAACACTAAATTTACTTTTAATTTTAATGCTGGTTATTTTTATTATCTTCTGTTTCTGTTTTGTTTTTGTGTGAATCTTTGAAGTGGAATGAAGTCTCAGTAATCCAACACTTTTTCCTTTCTCTTAATTCCTCTCTAGCTCACTCCTCTTCCTTCCTTCTTTCCATCATGCCCACAGCCAGATAACACTTTCCTGCTGAGAAATTTTTAAAGTCACCACACAGCTCTAGCAAATGAGGACTGTCATGGTTTTGGGATGAGAAAATCTACTGCAGCTCACACAGATCTAGGAGTTGATAGCGGTTAATTGACAGCCAGAAGGACTTGGTCTCCCGGCAGAGTTAGAGGGAGGGCGAGCCCTGCGGGTTTCATTTGGGCAGAGATAAAACAGGTTTTTATTCAGTACTCATGGAGAGAGAGCATAATTAACCTTTTAGAAGTTTAAGGATGATCAAATTGTTATTCATTTTGCAAATGAGAAGAGAGAGCCTTCCTTCCTGCCAGCAAAATGCCAGTGCCAATTTCAAGGTCACTGGATGATCTTTCTGAGGGACAAGAAAGCAGTAAACACACACACACACACGCACGCACACACCCCACCCCAAACTCACAGATTGAGAAATGTCACCATGAACACATTCAGAAATGAAAAGGAACAAATGTTCTTTTGTATCAAGCTCCACAATAAAAATCAGAGCTCATGTCTGCCACACGTTCACGTGGGCCTGTTGGACTGTAACGGCGCTACCTGTCAGAGGAAACAGATACGACTCCAGCTGGTAACTGCTCTGCTCTGGGGTGCTCTGATGGTTTTCAGGGGGAGGGGCTGGGCCTTTTGAGATCTAGGCGTGTTTCAGAGATGGCGTGCATAACATTGCTACCACATGAGAACTCTGCGGTGTGAATAAAGCTCCAGTGCTTCAAAAACATTTTTAAAAGGATTTAGCCGAGTCTATGCATGAAAGGAAGTGGTTTCCACTAGGCATCATGCTTTAAAGATGACTAGGCCTGTTATGTGAATGACTTTATTTTGCAGCTATGTGCTTTGCCACATCACAAACAACACTTCATCCACTATTGCTTAGGAAAAGAGCACTCTGCGGCTAGTCTCTTTTTATGAAAAAACTTAACATTGCATGGTACATTTAAAAATTGCAATAATAGCACAAAGAATATTAGTACAAAGTATACCCTTTACCCAAATTCACTAGTTTTGAACGTGTTGCCCCATTTGCCTTAATTTTCTCTCTCTCCTCTCGTTCTCTCTATACACACAAATATATGTATATATGAATACAGATGAGTAGATAATGCTCTCTCTCTCTATATATGTATGTGTTTACTGTGCTGCATAGTGAATGTGGGTTAAAGCCACACATATACATATAAATGTATACAATGATAGCGTGATTAATTTTTCTGACCCATTTGAGAATAAGTTGTAGACACAGTGCTTCGTCACCCCAAAGCAGCTCAATGTATATCCTAAGAAGAGGGAGAGTCACTCACATGACAGTGGTACAATGATCATAATGAGGAAGTTAAACGTCGATACAATACCATCATCCAATCTACAGATCCTTATTCAAATTTTGCCAACGGTCCCAATGATTTCTTTATAGTAATTTCTTTCCTGGTTCAGAATCTAACTCAGGAGCTTGCATTTCACTTCGTTCTTATGACTTACTCTCCTTTAGTCTGGAATGTGTCTTTAACCTTGTCTCGCAAGATCTTTTTTGAAGAGTATAGGTCATTTATATTGCTGACTAGCCCTCAGTTTGGGTTTATCTGATGTTTCACTATAATTAGATTCAGGCTACATATGTATATACATATATTTATTATTATCACTTGCAGGAATACAAAGTAAGTGGTATTGCATTCTTTTCACATGATGCAGTTCATCCCGCCACTGGTGCGCTGGGTAAGGTGGCTCCTGCGAGTTCTCCACTGTTAAGCTGCTATTTTCCCCTTTATAATTAATTAGTAAATAGTAGGGAGAGTTTTCTTTCCTTTGGTGGATTTGCTCAAAGAACAAGCTTCTGGAAGCTGTTCTCACATATTAATTTTTTTATTAGATTTATTGGGGTGACATTGGTTAATAGGGTCATGTAGGTTTCAAGTGCACATTTCTGTGCTACATGATGTGTGTATCGCATTGTGTGCCCACCACCCAAAGTCAAATCATCTTCCGTCACCATGTATTTGGCCCCCTTTACCCTTTACTATCCCTACGCCCTTCCCTCTGGCAACCATACTATTGCCTGTGTCTGTGGGTTTCAGTTTTATACCCCACATATGAGTGAAATCATATGGTTAGCTTTTTCTGACTGACTTATTTCGCTTCGCATAATATTCTCAAGGTCCATCCATGTTCTCACATATTTTAAGAGGAAGCTAGATCAGATTTCTTAGATAGTTTAAAAATCATGTTGACTACACATATTTGGATTTTATTTTTCCCACTCTGGTGTGCAGCCTGGCATAGAATCAGTCAGTGCCTTTCCCTTCTACCACCTTATCTCAAACTCAAAAGCTTATTTTTCATTGAAAAAATAATCGAGGAACTGCCTGCATGCCCTCCCCGCCCACCCCCACCCCACTATTTTTATGAAGGAAGGTGACAGGTATGCAAAGGAAACATTAAAGGGGCATAGGAATGAGACAAGAATGGGGAGAACACAAATGCTAAGAGCATAACGATAGTTTACGAAGCCTTTTCACGTGAGTTAGGTGTGTACAAAGTCTACTTAGCCCTGTCAAGGTCTTAAGTCATTCATTTCTCCCCTCGGAGTTGCCCCTACTTCCTTCTATTGTCGTCCATTTCAGGGGAACAGTAACATCTTCCTGCAGGAAGCAGGCTCAGCTAAGCTGACACACAGTTTATTATCAGTTTCCTCAAATTGTCTTAGCCATACTCATTGTTGAGAGTGTTCAGAAAAGTAAACATTATGGAGATGCTGGGAGATGAAAAAATAAAGCAAAGCCAGTTTCTACACATCTGCTAAAGGAAACCATGCCTGGGTCCGTGATTTATGTTGTCTGTAGATCGAATCCAGTGTTCAAGAGAAATAAACTCTTGGTACTGAGACTTAAGAGAAGTTTCCCCAGCAGGTCCTCCCAAAGAAGACATTTGTAATGAAGTAAACAAGGCCTTGACAACATCCTTACAGGAAGGCAGCAAATGAGTTACAGGGTTGTTTCTTAGGTCTCTCAATGCGGCTGATTGCCTGCTGCCAAAGCACCACGGACAAAAAGAAATCAGTCAGCCAGTGACAAAGTTCTCTATAGTCTGGTTTATTCCAAGGTTAACTTGCAGTGTATCTAAAACAATATTTCCAAATGTCCTTTTTTATCTCCCTCAGCCATATCCTCAGGTCTGTCAGATGGGAATGATAAAGGCTCCTCATTGATTGCAGCGAGGGCTGAACAAGCTAAACTGATGGGAACCATTCAATACAGAGCCAGTAATGTTGTAAGAAGAAATAAACAAGTGGAAGTTATAATTATTATTTTTGTTTTTCAGGAAAAGAAAAAGGCCTGAATGGGTCATCAAGGCCCAAATAACTTAGCTGGAAAGCTGTAAGCAGTTTTACCACTCCATAACCCATACCACTAGAAATGAACTGTAAACCATCTAGCGCATGCCTAGTTTTGTACAATTTATCTTTCTAGTAAACCAGGGAGAGAAGAATATACAATGTGCACCTGGGTGATTTAGTGAGTTTGCTATTTAGGGTTGTTAGTTATAACCCAATTACGTTTCAGCTATAACCCGGATACGAAAAGCATGCTATTTCCAAAGTGTGGAATTCGAACCAGCAGCAGCAGCAGCACCATCCAGAACTTGTTAGAAATGTAAACCCTCAGTGCTATCCTAGAACTACTCAATCAGGAACTCTGGGGTGGGACCCAGCAAAATCTGTGTTTTAATAAGCCGTGCAGGTGATTCTGGTGCTGGCTACATTTGAGAATCACTGCTCTTGTGTCATAATTAAATAATAGGGCTAAGTGTCTATTAAGGCCTTTCCTAGGATACAAGTAACACACACACACACACACACACACACACACACACACGCACACACAAAATTCCATTTGCATATGGAAGGATGCTTATTTTTCCTCCTCTCTGGAGAAGGAGACAGAGCACCCAGTTTACAGTTGAAGTGGTATCAATTATAAGGTACATTAATGAAGGTCAAAGTTAAGATGAAAGAGGATCAGACTACATCTGTCCCTAATTTATCCCAATGGAAAATGATGGATTTGGCCAATGCCGTACCTCCTGACTCTGCCTCTAATGTAGGCTTAGCCCAAAACTGGTTTCTACTCACAGTGTTAAAGGCTGAGGGACAATCGATAAAAGCTACAAATGAGTCTATGATAGCCTCAGTGTATATTAAAGCAGCAGAGCTCAACCAGCTCTTCTCTGTCTATTGCACAAGACAAAGGATGCTGAGATGTAGGGTGTGTGCTGACAGGAACAGAGCGAAATTAGAGTGTGAACTGTGTGTGCTTTCTGATGCTTGAGCTGTAACTGGGCTCCTTTCACTTCCAATCAGCAAAGGATATTGAAACGCACTATGATGCATTATAGGAAAATTTGTGAACACTCTCATTCACATTTTTAAAAAACTGAGTCCTCTGCACACTTTGGTACTTTAGGAAGAATAACAAATTCCTAGTGGCACCCACAGAACCAACACCACTTATGAGAACTACACTAGTGCATTAAACAGGATTTAGGCAAAAATAGGTTCTGAACAGTAATGTTCACACCCTACTCTAGGTGACTCAGATTTACTTATTTTTTTCTTTGTAAGATGCTCAGTCTTAAGCTGCATATGCAGGTTGTTAAGTACTGGAGGTGATGCAGAATTCAGATTCCCAAGTAGAGTTAATGCAGGAAAATGAACACTTTTTCTCTTGTGCAGTAAATATTAAAAGGAAGAGAAAGCTAACCAGAGAGTAAAAGAAAAGAGAAAAGAAAAGTAAAGAAAAGGGGGTGGTGTATTTTTTATTTTCTTAATGGCCAAATCATTCAGTCACCTGGGGAGAAATGACCTGGCTTCACCACTACCCAGAGAGCCTGAGAACCACCTCGGTCAGAGGCCTGTAGTCAAGAACAAACACGGGCATGGCAATGGCCACATGTACCTGGGTAGCTCATCCGGTGCAGGCTTTAGGGACAGATCTTTCATCATAACCTCATGCAATATTGGAAAAAGTGGGGAACTCTGTAAATATAACTGCTTTTCAGTTCAATAGTAAATTTTAGAAAAAACAGATTACCTTTTCTTCTAAATTTGGCTCATTTGGTTAAATGTCATATCCATTTCAAAGAAGAAGAATGAATGACTTGACATCTTCAAACTTGGAGCAGGCTTTTAGGCTTTCCATTTTAAAAACCTTATTTAGTTTTTACAATATGAAAATTATAGACAGAGTGACATTTAAACCTTTGCTTTTCATAGCATTTCACACTTACACCATTTTAAAAGACAGCTATTAACATTTACAAAAATCTTCCCGAAACCAAATGTTCCAACATGCAGAATTCCAATTATACTGTGTAAGAGGGTTATCAACCATTCTTCTACAAGAATACTTCGAAGTGTCTGGTATTAAACCAAGAGCTAAAATGCCAGTTGCACATAGACAATAAATTAGGGTTTCTAAAATCTTGTAAGATTTATTTAATATTACAATTTTGACCTTTAGGCTGTTCTCACCATAGCTTACTCAAGTCTCAGTCTCTGTCTGTCTCTCTCTTTCCCTTATTCCTGTAATCTGACTTGAATGTTAAACCAGGGTTGTGTTGCAAGTTATATGAAGTGATGATTTATTCATGCCCTGGGTGAATGCTTCCCAAGGCTCCCCAGGTCCCCTGTTTGGGGTAATGGAATCCAGTGAGGCATTTTCCATTTCCCTGCAGAGTGGGGTTATCGGCGGAACACTAACAGAATATAATCCTGGAGTTATCAGTGGAGCACTAACAGAATGCAGCCTGTTCCTGGAGCAGGAAGTCTGTCTACCTCTTTTAGACCTGATTCTTGAAGACAAGCCTGAAGATGTAAGGACCTCTCCCAGACTTCTTAACTATGGTGCAAGAGAGATAACAGAAGAGGGTATCCACATTTATTATGCTTACAATATGGGATCAGACTCGCTGAAATTTGCAGAAAAACACACACAAAAATGTTATTGTACTCACTGAGCTGAAGAAGAGTCAGGGAATTTCCCCTGAAGAGTGGGCTTCAGACTAGGTATTATTGCTCTCCCCTTTTTAAGAAAGATTTTTTATTGATTTGAGAGAGAGAGAAGAAGGGGGGGAGGGAAACAGTGATCTGCTGCCTCCTGCACGCCTCCTACCGAGGACTGAAACCTGGGCATGTACCCTGACCTGGAATCGAACCGGCAACCTCCTGGGGCATGGGACAATGCCTAACCAACTGAGCCACACCAGCCAGGGGGATACTATCTATCCCTTTCACATCTCATGGGAGGATCCTGCAAACAATTGTTCTTGTTATTGGGTATGTTTCCCAGAAATGTGGGAACTGTGAATGGGGAGAGGGAATATTAGGATAGAGCAATGAGCAGTCAGTCACCTTGGCCTTCTCTAGCTGTTGGCAGTATTGAGGAATGCTCCCTCTTCTCTACCTATCGGAAAATAACTGGAACCATTGTAGTTTTCAGAATGCTTTTCAACCACTAAATAGATCTTAATATCAGAAAACACTTATATAGCATTTCTACAGACCAGACTTCATTCTAAGCACTTTACATATTCACTGCTCATAAGACTTTAGGATTTACCAAGTGATTTAAGTGATTTGTTCAGGGTCAGACAGCTAGGAGATGGTGTAGCCGTAATTTGCACCCGGTAGTCTGGCTCCGAAGCCCTTGCTTTATAGATGGCAAAGGTCTTTCTGAGAACCACCCTGTTCAGGTGGGTTAAGAAAACTACACCAGCCTATTAATGTTTTTACACTTTTTTTTTTACCAGCAATCTGTGAAGTTACAAATGACCTGAAATAAGGTCGCTTGCTTGAGCCTTTATAGGATTCATTTTGTCACCTGCTTTTGAAAGCAGCTTGCTGCTGCAGCCAAGAGCAACAAGCGAAATCTAATAGTGAGGAATTGCTTAAGTGGCTCTCTTCAGCCAACTGCCAAGTCAGAAGCCTTTGAACAACTTGCAGCTGATGCATTAATGACACTCCTCATTTGTGGCAGATATGACTTTTTTCTTTATTTTTATTAAACAGCGTATTGTGACATATTGTGTTAGCTTCTGAGATATATCTATATTAAAAAAAAAATCAGTATCATGGACCCTTGGAAGGGTATCTTTGCCTGATGGATTACGTTTTATGATCGTAGTACCCATCAAATTCCACTCCAATGAAATGATTCAAAGGTTTCTTACTTTCAGCTGATGGTCCACTTATTTTAAGTAAAATTTTGTGTAACACAATTCTAATATAACCATAGAATTGGGTCATTTCCTTGGAAGCTGCTGAAAGGAATTTGGTGTGCCGCCCTAAGATTGGCACGGGGACCATCCATCCATACTGCTTGTGATCTACTCAGAACTCTATTGGATATGTGTCTGCTAGGTCCCCATGCCCTTAGGACACTGGGTGACAAATACTTTATGTGAGCGATCTTTGTGAAAAATAAATATTTGCCTGTTTCCATTTCTTAGAAAGTAAGTGTCCTTTTCCTTTTGGTAACTCCTGATAAAATGAAGCGACTGGGCTTCTTCTTCTGCCACATGACCTGCTGTTGCCTTTTCTGTAACAAGGAAAAGCGCTATTTTCAAGAGCGGGCAGGAAAATCAGTGAAAAAGAGGAGTGCACTCAATGGGGGCTGCTGGTGGGGTGCCCAGGAAGGCAGAGGCTGCACCAGCCCTGGTTATTTTATTTGAACTGAACTTTCAAAAACATTAACCTTGGCACTTGGCAAGTGGCTTCTTTAAGGCAAATTCTATTATTTACTAGAAATTCACCTCTAGCGCTAAACACGAACTTAGGAAAATAAAACATCCATTGGCATGCACTTGGAGCTTTGCTTCAGGAAGCCATTACAAAGAAAGAAATAAAAGCTGACAAAACTTTTTTATGAAAAGATTAAATCTGAGTCTCATAAGATATAAATCTGAACACAAGTTAAAGATTTTATTTACTTCATTAATAAGGAAACTGGTGAGCTGTTTCAACCACTCCAAGGAAGACTTTTTTTTTTTTTTTTTTTAAGGTTACATTTATAGATCAGAAATATTGAAATGAACATGCAAATGGAGGCAAAACTGGCCTCTTCCACAGTGGGGAAGAAAGTCAGTAGAACCTCCAACTAGGCAGATTATATCTCTAGACAGGAATTATTTTGCATTGCTATCAGTTGTCTACAAATTCCAGACTTGTAAAATAGCTCAAGGACAAGGAAACACTAGAATCAGATAACCTGGAAAGCTATAATCTAAACAATGAACTTTCCATCAAGGCACAACTTTTCCTTACTAAAGTCCCTGTGTAAAGCCAGGAAGGGAATCAGAAACGGGCCTATTCCGTTTGCCTACCACCTGAGTAGTTACAAATCTCCCAGGGCAGCTCCTCATTACTGTATTATTTCTCACCTGTAGAGGTGCAAAAGCTGCCTACCTGGTCTCTCTTCTTCCAGACTCATCTTCCTCCAGTTCGTGTTACATGCTGCAGACAGTTTGATCTTCTTAGAGCACTTCTGTCATTGTCACAATCCCCTTAAAAATTGGAAATGGTTCCCTGCTGCCTGCAGATAATATTGGAAAGTTCTAACCTGGTCCCCCAGGATTTTGACCTATAACAGTCAGGGTTCCACGTTGCAAGTTACAGAAACTGACTCTGGTTGATTTAACTTAAAGAGGAATTTCTAAAATAAGATATTGGGCAGCTCACAGAATTGCTGGGAGGGCTGGAGACTCAGGCCCGGAAGCTTATGCTGCCAGAATTAATTCTCAAAACCATGCTGCGGAACGGGTTGGATGTGGACACCACTGTTGCTGCCACCAAATGCTAGGAGAGGCAGCTCCCACCACTGACTTTGTTGCCATGGGCACTGTCTTCTGCTGCAGCCATCACGCTACGGCTGTCCCAAGCACAAAATTCTGTACCTGTCATTAAAGCCACTGTGGATCTTTTTCTGTCTCTGCTTCTTACATTATAAGCTCCCTATTCAAAAATCACAGGGGCAAGGTGGGCGCATCTGGTTGGTGGAACTTAGGTCGCATGTACATGCTCTAGCTGCAAGGGAAGCAGGGAAAGAGCAGTTGGCAGATGGGGCGTCTTTAATGGTAGGTGGGACCTGTCAGCTTCCATGACTCAAAAGTGGTGAATTTCATAAAGGAAACCAGCAATTCCTTGAAGGAAAGGAGGGTGGTATAGCCACGGAGCAAATTTTAAATATTTACAACAGGTTCACTTTGTCTTCCCAGTGTAATGTCTTTCTAACTCGCACACCTACATCCTACACTCCAACAAAATCCAACAATAAATCATCCAATCGCTGTCTCATTTAGCAACATTTAATGATACCTATCTGCTAAGCGCTGTGCTGGTTAATGAAAACAGAGACACAATGGATACTTCAAGGAGATACCAGTCTAGGCAAGGGTGCATACAAGTAAGCAGCCAGTTACAGTCCCGTGCTGTGAGACGGGGAAACTCGAGATGCTTTGGGAATGTCCACGAGGGGTACCTTTTCTGGATGAAAGAAATCATCACCTGGTTGTAGTGATGATTTCTTCCCTTAATCTAGATCAAGTGAGAACAGCTAGTGCTGCTGGTGCCTTTGCACCCCTTCTGGTCATCCATGAAATCATGCTGCTGTCCCCATAGGACTATGTACGCCTTGCTGCCACTAGGATCCTCAGCTTGTCCTTAGGTTAAGCCACCTTCAGAATTTGCCAATAGTACGCTCCGGCAGGATGGAAGGAACTCAGCCTTACCCCTCGCTTGTGACTCGGTGGGGATCATTCTCCTCCTCATCATCCTCTCCACTAGCCATGCCTCTACTCCTCTACTGCTTGGTTGTAGCCCAGCCTGTTCACACGCAGCCTGATTGCCAGCGCTCTGCTCGAGCAGCATGCAGAGCAGCACTGATCTGCCCCTGACCTCCAAAGGCCCTCGTGACGCCCCATCTTCCTGCTTGCCTCCTGGCACCCTGTGGTATTTTGGCCTACCTCTGGATTAGTGGCTGACATTCACTAATCCCAGTTAAAACAGTCTTAATGCTCTCTTCATGCAGGGAGCTGCTGTGATTTTAACTAATTTTTAACATGATAAAGGGAAAAAGGGGGGGGGGGTTGTAATATTTCAAGTTCTTGGAGCATGCTTTCAGAACACCTAAACCGTCTATACTGTCATGGGCCAGCTTGGCATGGGCCAGCTTGGCAGTTGGATGCAAGCCCGGAAATACTGGTTCCAGCTGACAGCAATGTCTTACTGCATTTTTTTCCATCACTCCTGAACTTTGCTGCCAGTGAGAGATCCAAAAAAAATGTCAATGGGCTGTTTAAACTGTGTTATTGTGAAACTTGTGTCATATGGCATGTAGCATTGCTGCCCTGTGTTAACCTTTTGTGTCTCTCTCTGTTTTAGACTGTGGGTCCCCAGAGGACAAAACCTCTGAGTCATTTTGGTAAGAGTCAAAATCTCCACCAAACTGTCTTGAACTCCAGAAGCAGATGTCAAATACATGAATAATTGAATAGATGGTCTTCTTACTAATAAAGAAGTTGGCAGTCTACGTTTCATGGGAAGATTTGACCTACTTAACATTTTCAAACAACCTGCAGTGTCTCCACAACCTGAAATTGGTCTGACTCACATCCAAGGGCTAGAGTGGATGCCAGTTCTGGCCCTGGCCCAGGGGTATGCTGGCTTATTGACTTTCTGAGCAGGTGAGGAGAAATGTGCTGGTGATGAGCGAAGGGACTGAAAAGAGCACATTATATTCTATTCTTTCCCTTCTTCTCTTTCATGAAACTAGATGACCTCCTGGGAAAATTTTTTTTTTTTTTTAAAGCAAATGACTTCATAGCTGCCAGTCCTTGAAATGATATACTTTTTGTATAGGTCTTTATAAAGATATTGTTTCTCTATTTGCCAGCCACCTAAATATTAAATATTATGCCTTTTACATATTCATTATTCATAGAGTAAGCACATTAGGCATTATCAGACCTCTCCCTGAACTATTCTGGAGACAGACACCAAGTTCTGTTGATTCAGCCTTTGTGCTATTGACCTGATCATCCGGCCCTTCTTTCCTAGCCCCCTGCCTCCATCCCAGCTCAACTTTATTAGATCTCATCTAGACCTGCAGTACCCTCCCAGCTGTTCAACCTGCCATTTACTCATGCCACCAATTATCTAATGCATGAGTTTAGGTGTCACTAAGTACATCTTGGGAGGTATAAAGTTCTGTTTGCCTATTTATATACTTTAGTGTGAAAATTCTTCCATAATGCCTACAATATGAATGAAGCCACTTAGAGATGTGCAGGGCCCCATTTGCACAACTGCAGTGGTAGTTGTGCTAGTCAGACTCTAAAATGGCCCCCAATGATCCATAACTCCTGATATCCACACCCCTGTGTAATCCCACTCACATGGTAGGAGGGTTGGTCTTTGTGGCAGGTAGAATATGGTAGAAGTGACAGTAGTCATTTCCAAGATCAGGTTACAAAAGGCATAATAGCTTCCGTTATGGTCTTTCTCTGTCTCTCTCTTATTACTTGCTTTGGGGGAAGCCAGTTTCCATGGAGAGGTCCACATGGAGGTGAACTGAGGCCTTTGGCTGACAGCCATGTGAGTTTAGAAGTGAAACCTCCAGCTCCAGCCGGGCCTCAGGTGACTGACTGCAGCCCAGACTCACAGATGCCTTGAATGCAGCCTCATGAGAGACCCAGAGCCTGAATCACTCAGCTAAGTTGCGCCAGGATTCCTGACCCACAGAAACTCTGAAATAACAATTTTTTGCCTAAAGCTTTTATGTTTTGGGTACTTAGTTATGCAACAAAAGATATAATAGTCCTGATGCTCTTTCCCATATCCCTTTTCTCATCTCCCTTATATTCGTATTTTAAGTTTTAGCCAAATTAATCTGGTCTTCTTTTCCCAAATAGGACCAAAGGAAATAGACTTACGTCCACAGTTTTTTCTTAAGATGATCTTCCATCCAAATAACCCTTTCCTGATCTCTCCACTTGCCATGTCCTCACCTTCATTAAACCCAGCTCATGTTGCATCTTCTTAACGCCTGTCTGGTCACATCCACAGAATGGAGGCTCCTCTCATCTTCTAAGAACTCATAAAATTACATTTGTTTCTCTCATATCAATTAGCCTTTAATGTCTTTTATGTGTCCATCTGAATATGTTTTTCTTGCTATGTGAGCTGATTTGCAGAGTAGGGAATATATAAATATCTGTCAAATGAGCAAATTACTCTTAAAAATTTGAAAAACGAATTCATTTGGCAGGCCGGCTTTAGTCATTTTTACTTAAACAGTGTCTTCTACCCTGTGCTGAGCATGTGACACATCTGAGCTCCACCATGATGGCCAGGTTGGTTTTTCATCTCTTTCAGAGAGAGAGGTCTTTGGGAGATGAGGCTTTCAAAGGCAACATTGTTTCCTGGACAATAGTGGTTTCCACTGTTCTTTGATTTCCATGGACATCCTAAATGAGCAGGAGTTCTTGTAATCCCATATGTCTGATCATTTCTGCAGACACGCTTGGAAAACACAGAGCTTTGATACTGAGCTTTAGACTTCAATTTTTTCAAACTATTTGAAAATCAGAAATAATTGTCCTCCTGCAGGCCTCTCTTTCACCAACTTCCTTAAATCATTTGTTAATAAGTAAGGTTTTTAATGTCTAACAATGATTATACAAATGAGCAAATGAATTTGCTTTGCTGCTGGCTCTAGCATGGTATTTTATGTGAAAACAATCACATCCAATGCTTTGTTCCCCATGGTTGTAAAATTAAGGTACATTTTTATTTTATGGCTCTGTGGGGAATAGGAGAACCATTGAAGCAAATGAGAAACTGGCTCAGGAAAAGGAAATTAAAACAAAGAATATAAATGGATACAAGTGAAGAGAGTTCCTGTGTGTTTACATCAGACATCCAAGGCTCAAATGGCACCATAAAATAGGTCTGTTCTTATGTGGGAAATCCAGTTACCCAGGTTTTTAGAGGAGTGTAAGATGACTCTAGGCAATTTAAGGAATTAAGTTTGGGAGACTGAATGGAGCATGGGGCTAGCAAGACTTCAATTAATATGTAAGGGAGAAAATGGGATTTTATGGTAGAGATTTAAAATTTTCCAATTGGTATGTCACTTCAATGAACCAAGTACCTTAAACTTAAAAAATAAAGAGCCTTAAGAGAAAGAGAAGAAACTGGGAGAATATACAGTACAGTGGTCCCTCGGTTTTCTAACGTGATCCGTTCTGGAAGCCCGTTCGAGTTCTGAAATGTTCAAAAACTCAGGGATCCACAGCCCACAGCTGGGCCTCAGGGTCTTGCCCTCAGCGGAAGCTGCGTGGCCTGTTTGACTTCCGAGGCGTGTTCAAAAACCGGAGCATTTCCTTCCAGGTTTACGGCTTCATAAACTGAAACGTTCATCAATGGAGATGTTCAAAAACCGAGGTACCACTGTATTTATGGAAGACATATTCAATAAAGGACTATTATCCAAAGCAAAACAAAACCAAAAAATAAGAACTCTTAAAACTCAAAAATAAGAAAGTGAACCCAATTAAAAAGTGGACAAAAGACCTGAAAGGACACCTCACCAAAGAAGATATACAGATAGCAAATATACACATGAAAAGATATTCAACATAACATGTCATCAGGAAATTGCAAATTAAAACAACAATGGGATACCACTGCACACCTATTAGACTGGCCAAAATCCAGAACAATGACACCACCATATGCTGGTGAGGGAGTGGAGCAACAGGAACTCTCATACATTGCAAATGGGAAACAAAAACAGTACAGCTGCTTTGAAAGACAGTGTCTTAGTCAGTTTGGGCTGCTATAACAAAGTATCATAGACAGGATAGAGTAGAAACAACAGAAATCTATTTCTCACAGTTCTGGAGGCTAGAAGTCTAAGATCAGTGTGCCAGCATGGTTAGATTCTAGTGAGAACCCTTTTCTGGGTTGCAGACTGTCAACAACTCGTCGTATCCTCACATGGCACAGAGCAGAGAGGGGAAGCAAGCTCTCTCTTAATGGTTCTTATAAGGGCACTAATGCCATTCATGAGATTTCCACCCACATGACCTCATCTAATCCTAATGACCTCCCAAAGGCCTTCTTAATTACATGACACTGGGGAATGGGATGGAGATGGAATTTTGAGAGGACACATTCAGTCCATAACAGAGTTTGGCAGTTTCTTACAAAACTAAACATACTCTTACCATGTAATCCAGCAATAGCATTGATGGAGTTTAGGACACACTATCTCAAAATATGACAACTTGGCATATTAACTATTTCAAGCTGAAGGAATCTGAAAAAATGGCATGTCCAGGAAGAACTTCCTAATCTTCCCTTGAAGCAGATCATAAAACCCTCATGTGAGAGTGATACTGTTGTATTTAACCCAGTTATTAATTAACTGGAAAGGAAAAAGGAAAGGCCAAATCTTATAGGCATGTTCAGTGAGGTCTGGATGACGCAGGGAAGATGATTACCTGTTAGTCACACCTGGAAGCAGGTCATTGGCCAGAACAGGGATGGCCACTACAAGGGCTGGACATCTCAGATACTTAAGCTCCTAAACAAAAGGAGTTCTCTCCTCTCTCTCTCTCTCTCTCTCTCTCTCTCTCTCGCACCCTAGGCTTCTGGCTCTCTTCTTGCAGTGGGTGCACTCCCCTGCATTTGCCCACATGGCTCATGGCCACATGGATCCTATTCAATGGATTAATAAACTACAACTAGCCTAATGCTACATTGGACCCAGCCCCACCCTAGAACAGTAACTCTGGACACTGGCTTTTCTTCTACCTCTACTGAAGCCCCAGCTACACCTTTTCCAAGACTGATTTATTGGGAAATGGGACCTTTGAAACCCAGGGATGTAATTCCATGGAAATAAAGCTTTCTACCACATCTCATCCTCCTGTGGAGGCCTCCAGAAATGTTTATTTCAGCAGCGCCCTAAGAACCCCACTCCCACTAGCAAAGGAGAAGTTCCACTCATGCCATTCTCTGATAACAAGAGGTGTGCCTATACCAGGAGGAAAGGATCACCATTATCTCTGAAGATGTAGGGACACAGGGAGGAATCTGAACAAACAGGGCTGGCTAAATTTCCCCCGTTTACTACCCTTAGCTCATGCTCTTTGCCTTATCATATATTTTCATGACTTTCTATTCTTCATCAAAACTATCATAAAACACTCAGGTTTGATCATTTCTTTGGGGTCTTCATTTATGTATAAAGGTTCCTATGCCACATAAAATTTTATATTAAATAATTTGTATGCTTTTCTCCTACTTATCTATCTTAGTACATTTAATTTCGGGGCCCATCCAGTGACCCTGAGAGGGTTGAGGAAAACTTATTCCTCTCTTACAGCATTTCTTGATATTTACCCAAATAAATTGAAAATTTATGCCCACACACAAACCGGAACACAGGTGTATATAGCAGCTTTATTCAAAATTGCCAAAGCTTAGAAGTAACGAAGACATCCTTCAGTAGGTGAATGGGTAAACTGTGGTATATCCAGACAATGGAATATTACTCAGCACTCACAAGAAATGAATTTTGTGATCAGCCTGTCAATTTCCATAAGAAGTCAGCTGGGGTTGTGATACCATGTACAGCTCACTTTCATAATCCCACTTCTCAGTAGATGCTTAATAAATATTTGTTGAATGATTTCACTTTGTAATGAAGGCACTGGTGTCTTCCATCTTCACTCACTCTGATTTGAGAATTTTACAATGGTTCTTGTTCCCCAGAGGCTTACAGATATTCAGATGATGAAGATGGCAATACTTGAGGATAGTACTGAAAATCAACCTTAGAGCCAAGCTCTCTGTTCAGAGAATACTGCAGAGGTGTTCTTGAAATACCATCCTGGCTTGGTTAAGACCCAACAATTGGTAGAAACCTCTTCTTTGAGTTAGGATATATAAAAATGGAAAAATAATGATTGAAACTGAAAATCAGTAATAAACCAGTATAACCTCTCTGATGAATTTGGTTAAAAATGAATGAATCAGCATTCATATGCACAAGAATATTTTGTCTAATAGGCTGTGTTATACAAGAAAAAGTTGCAGAAATGGCTGCTGTGAAGGCCTTGACTACTATATACTGGTCAATTCACTTCAAGTTCCTTGGGATTCCTCAATTAGCACCCTTTAAGAAAAAATAGTTCCTTATTTAGCATCCCTTAAGAAAGAGGCAAGAGGTAGTTAAGAGGATAAACGCTAGGTTTATATTCCCTGGGTTAAGTCCTAACTCTGTTGCTTATTAGTTCTGTAAGTTTTGTGACTCAGCTTATCACCTTCCATAGAGTTGTCCGTATGTTATATGTATCTATAATAATATCTAGACTAGGCACTTATAAAATGCCTCGAATAATGCCTAACACTATATTTTTGTGTGAAATGAAATAACATACATAAAATTCTATAAGAACTGTGAAGTAAATGTACGTTATGCATTACAAAATACCCAGTTTATCTAGCTTCCTTTACCTTTTGCATCATCTCCCCTCAATCTCATCCGATTATCAATTAATAATCATGGTTCCACCCCTCTTACCCAGAGAAATCCTAATTCGATTGCTATTGAAACATTGCCAGATTAACGACATGTATTTATTTGGCAGAATACTTGACTACGTGCAAGAACAATGTGTAAAGAAGCCAGACTTAAGTGGGTTTCAGTTTGGTGCCATCTACTTTGAAAAAATAAAAATAAAAAGCTCTTTGCTTATGTTTCAATTTATAGTATAGACTCAGTGGTGGATCAGCTTATTTAATGACCTATAGCCGAGAGCAAATACTCAGGGAACATCAAGTGCTAAAAGTTCGGAGGATTTGATTTTTTTCAGTCCAGTAACCAAAAGCATCTGATCTTTTATTGACTGGATATGGTTGCTGTAAAAAGAAATGAAATGTCCTAAGTATTCGGGGTTGAGTAACTCCAAATGCTTTTTATTTCTACTGTTCAAACACCCTTAACTTTATGCTGCATATAATATATTAGCATGTTCAGGCTTTATAAAGAAACTATACCTTTTTTTTTCTGACAGTCTTAAAATGGCCTCTTTAAAATATATATTTCAAAGGGACAAAATTCTCCTAACACGGTCATTCTCTGTATTAACAATTATTTTCCCAGATTAGGCTTGTATGTTACCTAAGTAAAACAAGTAAAATGAAAGTAACATACAGGGATGTTTCTTGTTTGAAAGAGTACAGGATGTGGTTTTTCTTCCAAATTGTGATTTCCTTTGATAAAAGTACTGTAACTAGATAGGGGAGCCTATGCAAAGTGCTCGGTGAGCAGCACGCAGCCCAGCCCGGCGAGCCTTCCGGGGAGGCCCTGGAGACGGCCCCTCCGGGCTAGAATAACAGTTCCATTATTCAGGCAGCAAGTCCCTCACCCCCTGATTAGCACAGCTCCGAGGTTAAACCATGGCGCCCCCTCCTCCTAATTCATTATCAAATTACTTTGCTGTGTTTATTTAGACTTTCACTGAATCAAGGCACCCAGTTATAAAAACACGACTTTCTGCTAAGACTTTATTCAAGAGAACGCTCCAAGAGGCAAGTTCTCTGGCTAGGAAATGAGTTGCTGTGCATTGAAGAAAATCAATTCCAATATCAGTTTTGGATATCTCAGAATTACTCTATGGGATGTGAAATTTATTTTTATAAGAAGAATTCCTGATTCTTAGAATGGTGCATTTAAATATTTATGTAATTAATGCCACAACACAGTTAATTGAAAATATCATCAGTGCCTGTTAATAACAAATTAATAACAAATGGGGAAATGCAGTTTATTGCCAGTGACTGCAAGTAAAATGCATATTTAACGTGTGACCTTTTAGAAATAGAGACGCAAACCAAGGTGTGTTTGTCAGTTTTTAGTAGGTAAGGCTGAGTTAGTCTCATATAAGTTTATGCTGGGAAGCAGTATTTAATTTTTACAAAGTGCTTGTAAATGCTTCAAAGGAGTAAGAATGATCTTTGGGGTAAGTTTTGGTGTTTAGAACAGAAAATTTACTTTTCACTTTCAGTCACTGAAAAAAACGAAGGACCTGGTTAATCTTTTACTAGAAAAATGTCCACTGATTAGGTCACTTGGAAACATGCTTATGTTTCTTAGCTAGGAGGGTAGATCTGCCAGGTCAATTTACATGTTAAGTCTGGCAGTGGAAACTGTTCACCCTGGATATGGTTCTACCCAAAGCTCTCTGGTGTAGAGCTCTCCTTCCTTTGCCCCCACACATTGTTTCCATAGAGGAAGCAGCGACTGGGGTGGGTGAGAGCACCCAGCTCCCCCGTACACCAACTCTGATGGCACTCTTTAATAAATGAAGCGAGCACCCTGGCAAGCCCAGATGCCAAGCAAATTCTGTTTGAAAGGCAAGCAGCTGTGTAATCATTTATCTAGTCTGGGTAGGAAATGGCTTATTTTACGAGATTCTTTTCAAAAGCAAATTTGAGGTTCTGGTTGTAATGTGACACCTCCTCCATCCACAAAGTGGAGTGAGGAAAGGAAAATTTAACACAGGAATCAGCTTTCTCCCTCCTCCCTAGGAGCATGCTGAAATTTTGGAAGAGCTGAAGTCACTGGGGTCGTGGGTATTTTCATTTTGCAGTTGGCTGTTAGTGCTTAACTGGATTACATAAAATCCACGACTCTAAAGAAGATAAGAACTTATGTTAACTGCAGTATAAACCCACCAAACCATTTGAGCTACCAACTAACTGCTTACAGTGAAATAGACCCATGATGATTATTTTTTTGACCCTTGATTTTTACAGCCTTCCAAACACCCACTTTGTCCAGTTATAAATTTTAAAGCAATTTCAAAATCCGAAGGACTACAATCAATCGGTGAATTTAATAAGAGAATCAGAATCATTTCTTTATATGCTACTTTGCATTCCCACTCTTGCAGAAGGGAAGCTCTATTGCATTTGAATATGTCTTGGGAGTCATGCAAACCTATGTAATGCATCTCAGATTTATCTTCAGCATCTCTGCCATTTATTCAGAAGCTGCACACAAACAGAATTCGTCCTGTCCCACGCAGCCCTTGCATCACGCTAGGAATACATCATTGTGCTTCTGTTTAACATGCAGGCTCAGTGGAGGCACAAATCTGATAGTTATACTTTCATAACCTCCAGTTTGCAGTCAAGCACTATGCCTTTTTAGTGCTGACTAGGAAATCAGATTGGATGAGTCTGGGAATAGAGCTTCACATTGTGCAGAATCCTGGCTCTGCAACTGAGGAAAATCAATGAGGGGAAAGCATTGATCTCCTTGCAGAGTGCAAATGCAGTTAGCTCAGAGACACCCTGCCCGGGATTTTGTTATTCAAGTCATTCCGTCGCACATGTTTTCAAACCAAGCTCTTATCAGGCAGCGGCTCTCTGGACTCAGTTTCATTCCAGCTGCACATTCATAAAAACCATGTCTTCCAGAAGGAAAAAGAACTCTGCATATGCACGGTTCAGCTTCTATGTTTGCTCAAGGCTAAATGAAATGGCCTTCCCGTCAGTGACATTTCACTATGTCACTATGTCGCTGGGTAGAGAAAACGGCAGGAAGGTGAGAGTATGAATCACCAGGAAAATATTATCTTCGGCTTTGATGAATTTGTTGTTCACCTGGGCTGCTTTGCCAATTTGTTTTCCTTTTTTTTTAATGGAAGAAGTAAGTGTGACCAAGAAATTACCTGGCGGGCCCACTGTAGGTTTGCATGTGTGTGTAGATATATACAAAAATGAAACATTAGATAGCCACATGCAGCATGTATAAAAATATATATTGCAATATTTCATACTTGTTAGTGAAAATATTTTTACAACATAGTGCCTCCCAAGTGCAGGAAATAAATCAAGCCTTTTAAAAGCGATTGCAGATGATTCATTTAGTGCTGTCATAATATAGTGTTTTCCTTAATGAAAATTTATATCGCTTTTTCCTGGACTCCGTGGGATAAATTTATACTGAAAGATGGAAGGGGCTGATATATCTGGTATTAAACCCACCCAATACTTACAATAAACAGCGGCTTGACCAAGTGAGGCACAGACTGATATCATTTGAATGCACCTTTCTGATTGAAGATTTTCCATGCTAAAATGATCATATAAATGTAGTAGAAATGGGTGGCATCTGGCAAGGAGACACAGCACTTCCAGTTCAACCTTATGCAGACAGCACAGCAAACTACCGACAGATTCAGAGTCAGATAATGGATTTGTGCTTAAAGCAACTTGCAAGTGTGAACATCTGCAGTAAGAGGGAAATCAAGCTAGTAGCTCTAGCTTCCTAGAGCATTCAAGAATGCAGAGATATAAGAAATGCTGCTAGAAAACTACTAGCAATGTAAAATCATCTAGCAAAGAGAGCAACTGACACGTATATACATATATATATATATGTGTGTGTGTACATATGAATATATATTACATATATGATTTTATAGTCCTGGAATAGAAAACAAGAACTCTTGATAAACAAAGCATGGGTGCCACTGTGAACTGAGGTGCACCATGGACTATCCACCATGGGCTGCAGAGCACAGAGAAGAAGCCCGTCAAGGAGCCCAGGGCCCTGTGCTAATATTATCTGGGATTATAAATATGGAGGGAGGGTGACTTTTTATTGCCCTTGAAGCAAAAAGTAATGTTGTAATACAATTCTCTTATAACAATCTAACTTGGAACATCAAAGAAAACCTTAAGTACTGTATTAGTCAGGGTCCAATCAGGAGAGAGAAATCACACAGTAATTTGAACAGGGAATGTTTAATATAAAGAATTATTAGTTTGAAAGGGGACTGGAGTAATGAAGTACTGGCTTGTAGAAAATAAAGAGAACTCTAAAGAAGGTAGGAAGAACAGATATAATAGCATGATAATATAATATAACATAATATAATGTAAATATAATGTCACTACCCCTATGGCTAAAATAGAAAAACCAAGGAAGACCCCCCACCCCCCTGGGCTGAGATCTAGATGTTGTTGGAAAGAGCATGGCCATGGTTCAATAAAGGGGGAAAAGTTGTTAGTGGAACTTGCTAGAAATCCTCCTAGGATGCTAAGGAAAGCTGTTCATGGGGAGATGTATCACTGGAAGTTAGCTAGTGCAAACCACCTGAGGTGGGTGCCAGGAGAGGTGACAAGGACCGTGCACTGGAAAATCTGTGAGCACATCAGGAGCCTGATGCTGGAAAAGCTATCTGAAGGAGTAGTGTGTGCTTGAGGAGCTGGACCTGGAGAAGCCACTCATGCTGCTTGGCCAGATGCTGGAGAAAACATCTGGAGAAAATACCCATGCTCAGGAGCTTGAGGAGCAAAGACTTCTGAACAAGGAAGCAAACCCCTTCCTCCTGCAATGTCTCTCCTGTGCCCCCCACTGCAAAGCTTACCATGCCTGTCAGCAAAGGGAAAATATTGAATGGGCCCAGATCCATTTTTAAAGAGCAGGCCAAAAAGTATGGGGCTGAGAAGCAATAAATCAATAACTGGCACAGCATACATTTAGAGTCATCATAATCCTTTAAGTTGAAAATTTAATGGGATTTTCCAAGAAAAAATCACCTTGGTTGAATGTTTCTCACTCATTAAACTTTGCAGAAGTGATTCATAAAGTTAATAAGATAAGAAAAGAAGATCTGAACACTTTGAGCATCTTTGTATAGTGAGATGATTCTAATACTAAGAGTTGGGTTTTGTTCTATTTTCATGAGATGACCACTTAGAGGAACAGTGCAGGCAGCAGCTGTGTGGGCAGGACAAACCCCCCGACTTACGAAATCTAAATCATCCTCTTCCACCAATTATGTCCTGTTCTAACCAGGGACAAGGGACAAATAGAGTATAGCAACACTTCCTTTTAAAATTACATATTGCAAAGTTAAATGCACTGAGTTAAATGACCAGGGCTCAAACCAAATTTGTTTTCCTTTTCATAAAACTGCTGTTAAACAAATGTTCTTGATTTCTTTTCTATTATTCTATTAGCCTAATAAGATGGTGTGTTGGTTTGCTAGGATTGCCCTAACAAAGTACCACAGATTTCTGTTCTCACAGTTCTGGAGGCTAGAAGTCAAGATTAGGGTGTCAGCAGGATTGGTTTCTTCTAAAGCCTTTCTCCTTGGCTTGTAGATGACAGTCATCTCCCTGCGTCTTCATGTGATCCTCCCTCTGTGTGTTTCTGTGTCTACATTTCCTCCTCTTAAAAGGACATGAGTCCTATTGGGTTAGGGCCCACCCTAATGTTCTTATTTTAATTTAATCACATCTTTAAAGACCCTATCTCCCAATACAGTCAGTTATATTCTGAAGTACTGGGGGTTAGGGTTTCAGCATATGAATTTTGGTTGAAACACAATACTGTCCATAGCAGGTGGTTAACTATGGAGTAGTTAACTTCAAATTTCAGGTTAGCCAGTTTTAGACATCAGCTGTGTAATGCTGGGCAAGTTACCTGTCTACCTTGAACCTCGGTTTCTACATGACTTTGCAAGGCTGTTGTGAGAATTAAATAAGGTAATATAGGCAAAGCATTTAGTTTCTGGAACACACTAAGAGCAATAGACGTTAGCTATTAGTAATGGTGATATTATTTTTATCATCATCTATTTAATTTTAAATATGCAATGGCTACTTCTCAGATATCATGATACCTTTGCTTATCATATGGTATGGTGGGCATGCAATCAATAATTACCAAGTTAAATTTGTGTTTTCCTCAGGACATTTGCACTTGCTATTGTCTATGCCTGGAACTCTTCATTGCTGGCTTCTTTCAGGCTCTGCCCAGATGGCACCATAAGTCCTCATTCTTGCTCTGTCTGACCTGTTGCCTTGCCTTCCTTTTTTTCATAGTTCTGAGCACAATCTGAAATTGTCATTTATTTTCCAATGTGTTCTCTGCCTCTCCTACCATTATGTAAACTATCTTATTCATTGTTACAGCTCAAGTTCCGTGTTCTGTTGCTACATCTCAAGTTTTATTTTTGTTTAAAGGAATAAAATACCAAGAAACTATGCAGCATGCTATGCTGAGATGAGTACAGGGTGAATAAGTATATACAGCCATATACTCAGAAACAAAAGTAGGAGATCTCAAAAAGGAGAAAAGGGATATATTAAACACATTTTGGAATACTTATGTTTTTATGATTCAGTTATATGATATTAATTGTTTATGCAACAGGAAAACATCTTTGTTCCTTCCCAGGATGCTGGCACCCAATTTACTACAACAATAAGCTGATATCTTCAAATGTTAACTTTTAAATCTATGAATGGAGAGCTAAGACTCTTCTCAACAACCATTATAATCCACTGAAAATGATATAAAAATGTGAGCACTTAATGAGCTCTCTTCTCCTTTCCTGCCCGACCCACTCCAGTGCATCTGATCCGATCTTAGGGTTACCACAGACTTCAAAGGGGGTTAGGGTCAACTCGGCAGGACCCAGAGAAAGAAGAAGAAAAGGCCCAGTAAACATAAAGGCCATCAAGTCTGAATACACATTTCTTTGACTCAGTCCACAATGCATGCGTATTGCGACAATGATTAGTTTTGGCTTAGGACTGTTATTTCAGGCCCATGCAGTCAGGCAGGCCATTTAAATGGTCCTATTTTATTCTGCTAGCACCAAACACATAATGATGAAGAAGTGAAAAATATTTTGCATATCCACAAATGAGCACCTTTTGTGCATGAAAATTTGAATGCAATTCTTGTTTAAAATTCTAGCTAAATGATCAGATGATTTAGATTAGGAAACATTAAATTTATGCAACTTTGTCTGCCATAAACCTCTTGTCTATTGTAGTTTTATTGTCCCTACTTTAATCTGATGGAAATTTAAGCCTGTCCAAATCTGAGACCACATTTTGCAGTACTTTTAAAATAGAAACAATCTGAATCTGTTAATATAGTCAATGAACACTCTGACTCTTAAAAATTAACTTTAAATTGAAGAAAGAAAGTAAGAGTTCTCTGCAATCAGTATGCCAGTCCTGGTACAACAAAGTCAACATTCTAGCCTGGATAAGTGTGGGGCATGGGTCAGAATGGGACTCACAGGGATTAGTGGGCAACTAACAAACAGGATTATTTTTCCCTTGAACAAAAGTTGACTAAGGGTTTCGCCATTTCACAAGTGAAATAATGAAATTAACACTAAAACTACATAGTGTGGGTTAAGATAAAAGTTGAGTCAACTATGTTCAGTTTATTTCACATTTTGGATTTAATTATTTTCAACTTCTCAGTTTTGTTGCCCTTTAAAAGACGTTTAAAGGAACAACTTTAAAAGCATGTTAAGGGGATTTTCTGTGAGTGGGATGGACTCACATGATTACTGCAATCATGATTCTGGTGTCTACAAAGAGAAATTCCATGTATTAGTCCCCGAATAATCACCTTGGCAAAAAGTATTCTTTGCTGCTGGTTCCTCAGAAGGAGTAGAGACTATTAATGTGGGTAGGGGGGTAGCAAAGCTAAAATGAAACCGTTTGCTGTGCCTGCCTTATGGAATGTCTGTAAGTGAGGCGCCGTATATTAGCATTTCCTGAAAAACTTCATGTGCTGCAAAATTGTGCACTGAAACGAATATGGCCCATTGGCTAAACAGAGCTGGGTCAGATCATTCAAACAAATGCAATGTTGCAACCAGAGAATCAAGAACATAATAATCAATAAAAATACTAACAGAGTTTAAAGGCATTCTAAATTCTAAATAAATGAATTCCTCTGTAAACACAAGATTTTATCTTTTTTTTTTTTTAAGTGAAGGGTGCTAGATGGAAGGGCATAGAAGGAAGAGCAAAGGCTAAGTGACAGAGATCAGGACAAAATACACAAAGACTGGGGCAGAACCAAGCCCAAAACACCCACATGAAGTTCAGACTAAACTGAACCAAGAGGAAGAACAAGCAGTGAAAGAGTCTCATGTGGAGCACTCCATTCCTCAGTGGTCTGCTGCATTCGGCTCCTGTTTCTTGGGGGCTAAACAATTAATGTGACGGGTGGTTAACTTTGTGTCCACTTGACTGGGCTAAAGAATGCCCAGCTAGCTGGTAAAACATTATTTCTGGGTGTGTTTGTGAGGGTGTTTCCAGAAGAGTACTATTTCACAGCACTTAGATTAGACAGGCAAGTTCACTAGGATAAAACGATTCAAAAGGCCCACGGGTGTTAATTTTGGCTCTCTCTCACAGGCCACGTAACTCTAAACAAGTCACGTTCTTTACAGTAACCAGAATGTGAAACTATTCATAAATTACACAAATTCTCATACTGGGGAAGGATTATTTATCTGTGGGCAAAATACAAATATACTTTATTTTCTACTGTCTAATTCTATTTATAGTAAGAGAGCACAACTGCCCCCGCCCCCTACGCCTTACTACACCACACCAACACACACACGCAGCTTTGACTAAATACCCAAAGTGATTTCAAGCAACTCACAATGTGTGGATTCAGCAAACCCTAATTAAGAGCAATGCATTTATTTCTTTTATGTCTTCCTTTTAGAACATTCCAGATTCTGTTTTTAACCTTTCATTATTGCTCATTTAATTAAGAAAAATGACCCCACATTCTCTTTATGAAATACACATTCCTCAGCACATGTAAGGGAACTTGACATATAAGGCTACTGTTTTTCTTTTCACTGATCTTTCTTTCCAGAGCCAAACAACATGAACCCCGATTATTTTATCCACTGAGAAAAGGGAAGTTTATGCCAAGGGCTACTTGAGGCTTTTAGATCATTAGATGAAACTAAATGCATTAGTTACATAACCCAGCTTATAAATATTGCCAGAACTGTACTATCATTTCTGTTAGCATCTCCTGTTTTTTAAAATAATACCAGGGCTTCTGGTGAAGTGCAGGTGACCCTTCGTAGACCTGAGTCAATGTCAAGTCTCTAGTTTTCTCTGGAACTTCTTGTGTGGTCAACTATGTTCACTATTCATGGACCCACAGTGCACGCTTCTAGGTCCAAAATGCACACATTCTGCAGTTTGACCCTTCAAGGTACTAGAAAAACATAAATACATTTCTTTGGAGAAAACTCTCTGCTCCAGCACAATCCCTTGAAACCATCCAGTTTGATCTGTAATTCCTGCTGAGATATGCATTACATCACGGTCTATTTTCAGCTTGTTACATTAATCAAAACCTATCCCATTTATTAAACAGCTTCCTGCAGCTCAGGCATTTGAAATGCAGAGTGCCAGCAAGCAGCTGCCAAACACCATGAAGGAAAGAGGTGGGCTGGATAGGAGTAACGTACAAATTGAATTTCAAGTGACTGAGCAGCCTCTTTATCTCTTGGTGACACAACCAGGGACTGCGGCAGTGTTAAGGAAATAAACCCAGAGAGCCCTGGTTCAGTCATGGGGTGGTTACCATGGCCCTGCCCAGCAGTCTTTCCGGAACTGCTGATGAGCGTGACCTTTGCAAAAATGCACAAAGCCTTGATTTCTGCACGGTTAACCTTTACAAGCCGGAACCCCTCTGTGAAACCTACCCACAACAGAGGGAAGCTTCAGAATCAAAACAGACACATACGCATTGTACGAAAGAGCAGCTACAAGCACGCAGATGCAGCGCACATCCTCAGGAATGAAGACATTGAGCCCATTTTCCATTGTTCTGACCGTGTTTTCAAGCATTTACATTCCTCTTCCTTCGGAGCAGAAAAGTACCGGTACTCAGGGCAGTGTCAGCTCTGTATTTATATTTACTCGCTCCGCTTCAGAGCTGCCTTGACCAAAACTGGTGGTGAGAATGGAGATCACATATGTTCAGGAATGTGTTCAGAGTCACTGAGACCATTTGTTCACTGTTAAATAACTACCAAGGGCACATGTGAAGGCAGAGTGGGTATTGAATTGATAGCTCTGATTTCCACCACTGATCGAACCAGGACAACAGTTTGATAACCCCTGAAATGTGTTCTTTATTCAAGATATATTGGGTATTTATTGTGAGTGTAGGGAGCACAGGGCATTATGAGGGTGACTATAGCAACACTCTTAACCTATTATACCAGAGAATCAAACTTTCTTTCTGTGGCTTCTTCATGCTTTTAATAGTACTTTGTTTTTAAACAAATCTAATTTTTCTCATTATTAATATACCGATTCAGATTACATTGATCATTAATGAAAAGTAAGTTATACCAGCTTATCTAATCCTCTTAATATCTAGTTCTATCAGTTGTAGTATTTTTCTATCAGACTTTTGTCTTAAGTACTTCATATACCCTACCTTATGTGATTTGCCTAGCAAGCCTATGAATTAAATAGAATAGGGTAAATAATTATTGATGAGAAAACTAAAGTCCAAAGAGGTTAAAGAGCATGTCAAAGGTTAACATGGGAAATCACTAGTAATCCCAGAATGTTAACCCCTTTTTCTGTGATTTCTGTGAACAATGAGGGATATGGCGATACGGATATGGGGAACCGAGTGACTTCAAAAGACACATTGATTCGTCTTTATGGAGTTTCAGTCTTCAGCTTCCTGTTCACATTCACTTTAGAATCCTTGTCAAAGTGCAGGAAACCCTGATCTGCAAACACCCAGCTTAGAAATGATCCAGCCATCCAAACACCTGCCTCCTGGCTGTCTTTTCACTGTCAACTGATCAACCGTGAGGAAATGGCAGGGCGGGGGGGGGGAGGGCCAATGTCTAGAGACTCAGTTTTGAAGAGAAACAAAGTGAGAGGGATGATACACTACAAAAGAACAAGAAAAGAGCACATAACCTCCAAAGTCACTCACTCACTCACTCACACTCCGTGGATTAGGTAAAAAAAAATGCCAGAGGAGAGAGATAGTGAAATTCATGAACCCCCTTTTAGTCGTTGTATTTGAGGCACTGTGCTAAGTTCTGGGAATACAGATCCAAGATCTGTCCACCAACAACTTGAAGCAAAGACTGGGTATGAAGAATGGTATGAAAAAAGTATGAGGCAAATTAGAACACAGAGACCATAAGGGTTATTGCTGGCTGAGGCCAGGGAAGCCTTGTGTCCAGCGATGGGGCTGTGATAGATGAGGCGGACTCAGTAACTAAGTCCCAGTTCTCAGAAGTCGGCCTAATGTGTTAGTACTCTCTTGAGTCTAATTACGGACCCTAAAGGTTTCTGTGGGGTGTTTAAGGATTCTAGTCACTTTTATAGAAAGTACAACACAAAAAGCAATGGATATACTGTAGGATATATTTGTACAAGTATATCTTAGGCTCTTTTGTATGCCAGGTATATATTATCACTCATTGTTACAACTATTCCCCAAAGTAGATATTGTAGTATCATTTTACAGATGAGAAAACCGAAGCTCAGAAAGGCGAAGTCACTTGCCTTTACTATTAAGCAGGAAATTAATACAGTTACCTTCAAGAAAGCAAAGTACCAAACAAATCATAATGTGCATAGACAAACTCGTCCTACTGTCGGTGTATTTGACTCTCTTTTAAGTTTCTATATGTAATGCAAACCTTTCAAAATTATGTTTTCTTCTCCGTAATACAGTGTTCTTTTTATTTTGGCCAAATATGGTTTCTCTCCCTTCTCACTGTTCAGTATGGGTGGGTGGGAGGACCTGGAAGCCTGCACTGTGGGTCTGTGAATACGTTAAAGACAGGCTTTAGCTTAAGTTAAACATAAAAAAGAGGGGCCCTGGCTGGTGTGGCTCAATTGGTTAGGCATCATCCTGTGCACCAGTAGGTTGCCAGTTTGATTCCCCATCAAGGGTTCTTGCCCGGGTTGTGAGCTCGATCCCTTGTGGAGGGCATATAGGAGGCGGCTGATTGACGTGCTTTCACATCGATGTTTCTCTCTCTCCCCCTTCCTCTCTCTCTGAAAATCAATAAACTATTCTTAAAAAAAAAAAGTTTTAATATAAATAAATAAGTACAAATAAAAAAGAGGGTCCCAGCTGGTTTGGCTCAGTGGTTAGAAAGTCAGCCCTTGGACTGAAGGGTCTTGGGTTCGATTCTGGTCAAGAGCATGTACCTGGGTTCTAGGCTCATTCCCCAGCCCCAGTCAGGAAGGAGGCAACCGATCAATGTGTCTCTCTCACATTGAGGTTTCTCTCTCTCTCTCTGTCCCTTCTACTCTCTCTGAAAAGCAATGGAAAAAATATCCTTGGGTAAGGGTGAAAGAAAGAAAGAAGAAAGAAAGAAAGAAAGAAAGAAAGAAAGAAAGAAAGAAAGAAGGAAGGAAGGAAGGAAGGAAGGAAGGAAGGAAGGAAGGAAGGAAGGAAGGAAGGAAGGAAGGAAGGAAGGAAGGAAAGAAAGAAAGAAAGAAAGAAAGAAAGAAAGAAAGAAAGAAAGAAAGAAAGAAGGAAAGAAAGAAGGAAAGAAAGAAGGAAAGAAAGAAGGAAAGAAAGAAAGAGAAAGAGAAGAGGGTGAAGGGTGTATGTAAATGTGAAGGCTGATCCTGCTTGAATGAGAGGTGGTTGTCCTAGGGAAAAAATATGGGATTTTTTTTTTTTTTTTTTTTACTTTAAGCTGTCATCTCTTGGCCTAGGTATTCAGAGGCATACCTAAGGCCTCAATGTATTAATTGTTGACTTTTCATTCCAAAAGATTTCTTCTTAAAGGCAGACCCATGGCTTTGGCTGTGCTGCTTTAAATTTGGGTCTCTAAGAAATCAGTCTGAGCAACTTTCTCTGAGCCTTCAAAGTAAAGCCACAAGCTTGGTCCTCAGCGGGAAAGTGACTTTAATTAATTCTGGAAGACCTTTCCATTGAAAAGCAAAACACTGCCCCAGGCTTTTTAGAAAGGTTAGGTTGTGCCTCTTCCCTCCCATTGTTAAGAGGCAGGTAGTGGTGTTTCTCACGCAAGTTTCTGCCTCCTGCATTCCCATGGATGAGTTCGCACTTTAATAAGGCAAAACCAAAACGAACAAGCGAGTGAAAAAGCCTGTGTGTAGCCAGTGAGCTTCTTGATTCAAGCAAGAACTAAACCAGAGTATAAAATCTTCCATCACAATAAAATATGACTAAAGCCCTCATCAATACTCATTTAGCAAACGCTTTGCACTGGACCATCCTTTTCTAATACTTAGGAATTCCATTATTTCTTATTTCAGTGAACATGTTAGAAAAAAAAATTAAGTGAAATGGGATTAGGTTTGCCATTTGTCATTTACTCCGAGTAGAATTCCGGTCTGACGTGTGGGCACTCATACCCAGGGCTTAATGCTTTTAGTAATTATAAGGATCATGTAGAGTATGTTGATTGGTGAGGGGAAAAAAATCTTTATTAACTGCTCAAAAATAGTTAATTCTTCATTAGTCAGAGCACTGCACTAGAGGCTGCTGCCTGTGAACCATGGATTAGAGTTTATGATAGTAATAACCTCCCTGGAAAAACATTTGTTACTATACTTAATGACCAGATTTTAGTGCATTAACCTTCCTTGGGAGGTCAACTAACAAAATGGATGTTAACTGCTTGTAACAACCAATTCCTCTGAAATTAATATTTAGATGCCTTTGGTGTCAAAAAACCTTCCTTCCATATCAGGGCATTAAAAACACTTCTAAATTATTAATAGCAGGCAGAATTCAATGCCTGAAAGATTTCCATTCCAATTCTCTTTATTCCCAGCCTCTTCCTATTTTCTCAAACAGAGTTCTCTTCTGCAGGAACAAGGAGGGCATTCAGGGAAATTAGGTCTCAAAAATGCATGTGGGTCAACAATGCACTGCACTTTTGAAAAGGTCACTCGGTAAGTTCAACAGAAATAAACATAATGGGAGTGTGAAAGGCAATGCTGAGCTCGCACTGGGAACCTGACAGGGACAAACTCCCCGCCAGGCCTGCAGCTTGGGAGCCACAGCCCTCTCACCACCTGTCAGGAGCTCCTTAAGGACATTTTTGCATCCCTTTTGCAACCGACCTCCTGTCTCTCCTCTCTGGCCCCACCCCTCACCTTCAAATTTGGAAACAAACTACACTTAAGTCAAAAGAACTTCTGAACGATTTCCTTCCTGAGCAATCCCAGAACATAAAACATATTCTGAAAAGCTGCACCATTCCCTGGAGAAATTGTTTAATTTGGTTACTGCAGTGTGTGCTGCTCCTTGGCTGGGGTAGCCTTGAGTGGATGCCAAACAATGAGGCCATGCTATTATTAGCCTTCTCATTCAATGGTGACAAAACAGTCTATGTTTCTATTTTCAGACTCTCCTCTTCTGGAGCAATAGATATGCAGAAACTTAAACCTCGGGGCCAACCCTGCACCAGGAGGGCAAAGCAAGTAGGCATCAACTGCCAAAACATGCACAGTGGCATGAACATAAAAATGTTTTAATGGTGGTTATTTGTAGGCAGAGGTAAAATACAAATAGATAGCCAAAGCCCTGCCTGCCAAAACCTCGCCTGGTTTCAACAGAGGCTTAGCTACTGCTGTTGAGAAAGCACCCCGGAGATCTCAATAATTTCCCCGAACCACAAGGATGCAGTAACATTCATGCCTCAGTCGTTTATGTCAGCCCATGTTCAGGCACATGATAAACCAAAATTGCAGAGTTGTGACTTGGATGATAAGGGCAATGATGTAAAATGCATGTACAGGCTTACTTTCTTTTATTATATTTTGCTTTATTGTGCTTTGCAGACATTGCATTTCTTTTTTAGGCTTGTTTCTTTTTTTAAAAAATATGTTTTTATTGACTTTAGAGAATGGAAGGGAGAGGTATAGAGAGATAGAAACATCAATGTGATAGAGAAACATCCATCAGCTGCCTCCTGCACACCCCCTACTGGGGATTGAGCCTGCAACCCGGGCATGTGCCCTCACAGGGAATCGAACCGGTGACTTCTTGGTTCATGGGTCAATGCTCAACCACTGAGCAACACTGGCTGGGCAACATTGCATTTACAAATTGAAGATCTGTGAGAATCCTGCTTTCAGCCAGCCTATCGGTCCCATTTCCCCGATAGCATTTGCTCTCTTCCTGTCTGGGTCACATTTTGATAATTCTAGCAAAATTTCAAACTTTTCCATTATTATTATATTTGTTATGTTGATCTGTGATTTTTGATGTCATTATTGTAATTGTTCTGGGACACCACAAATCTCACCCATATAAGATGGTGAGCTTAACTGATAAATGGTGTGTGTTCTGACTGTTCTACCAACCAGCCATTCCCCCATCTCTTTCCCTCTCCTTAGGCCTCCCAATTCCTTGAGATACAACAATATTGAAATTAGGCCAACTAATTACCCTGTAATGGCCTCTATGTGTTCAAGTGAAAGGAAGACTCCCATGTGTCTCATCTGAAATAAAAAACTAGAAATGATTTTAGTTTCAGGTGTACATGATGATTCTATTTTTGTATATATTATGAAATGATTACCACAATAATTCTAGTCAATATCCATCCTCATGTATAGTTAAAAATTTTTTCTTAAAATGAGGACTTTTAAGATGCACTCTCTTAATATGCAATGTCGTATTATTAACTGCAGTCATCACAACATTACATCCCCATGACTTATTTATTTTATAACTGGAAGTTTGTACCTCTTGACTCCAATTACCCATTTTGCCCACCTCCCCCCATGCCATGTATAAGGGAGATTATAAGGCATTTGTCTTTCTAAGTCTGACTTATTTCACTTAGCATAATGCCCTCACAGCCCATCCCTGTTGTCACAAATGGCAAGATTTCATTCCTTTCTATGTCTGAACAATACTCCATTATATATACACAATTCCTTTATCCATTCATCCACGGAAACTTAGGTTGTTTCCATATCTTGGCTATTGTAAATAATGCTGCAATGAACACAGGGGTGCATATAATTTTTTAAGTTACTATTTTTATTTTCTTCAAATAAATACCCAGCAGTGCAATTGCTAGATCACATGGTAGTCCCATTTTTAGTTTTATGGGGAAACATCCACACTGTTTTCCAGAGTGGCTGCACCAATTTACATTCCCAAGAAGGTAGGGGGGGTTCTCTTTTCTCCATATCTTCACCAACACTTGTTACTTCTTGTTTTCTTGATAATAGCCATTCTAGCGGGTATGAGGTAATATCTCATTGTGGTTTTTATCTGCATTTCCCTGATGATTAGTGATACTAAGCATCTTTACCTGTACCTCTTTACCATCTGTATGTCTTCTTTGGGAAAATGTCTCTTTAGGACCTCTGCCCATTTTAAAAATTGGTTTGTTTGTTTGCTAATGAATTGTATGAGTTCTTTACATATTTTGGATGTTAGTCTTTGATCAGATATATGATTTGCAAATATTTTTTCCCATTCAGTAGGCTGACTTTTCATTTTGTTGATGGTTTCTTTTGCTGTGCAAAAGCTTTTTAGTTGGACGTAGTCCTACTGTTTATTTTTGCTTTTGTTGCCTTTGCTTTTGGTGACAAATCCAAAAAACTCACTGCCAAGACTGATGTCAAGAAACTTACCACTTACGTTTTCTTCTAGGAGTTTTATAGTTTTAGTTCTAACATTCAAGTCTTTAATCCATTTTTGAGTTAATTTTTGTGTAGGGTGTAAGATAGTAGTGCAGTGTCATTCTTTTGCATGTCGTGGTTGTTTTCTCAAGATCATCTATTGAAGAGACTCTCTCCAGGGTATATTCTTGGCTCCTTTGTCCTAAATTAAATAACCGTATATGTATGAGTTTATTTTTGGGCTTTCTATTTTTTTCCATTGATTGATGTCTGTTTTTATGCCAAAACCATACTGTTTTGATTATTGTAGCCTAGTAATATATAGTTTTAAATCAGGAAGTATGATGCTTTCAGTTTTGTTCTTCTTTCTCAAGATTGCTTTAGCTATTTAGTGTCTTTTGTGGTTCTATACCAATTTTAAGATTTTTTTCCTCTTTTTGTGAAAAATGCATTGGAATTTTTATTGGGATTTCATTGATTGCTTTGGGTAGTATGAACTGGGCTTCCTTTATTTTTGTTATTTTTCAAATCTTCAACTGAGGATGTCTGTATTTATTTACTTATTTATTTAGAGAAGAAGGGAGAGTGAGTAAGAGAGAAACATTGATAGGTTGCCTCCCGTACGCTCCCTGACTGGATATTGAATCCACAACCTAGGTATGTGCCCAGGCTGGGAATTGAACCTGCAACCTTTTGGTGTAGGGGATGATGCTCCAACCAAGACACTGGGCCAGGACAGAACTGGGCATTCCTGACCATTTCTTTCTGATAGATACTGTTGTAATGTTGGAAATTTAGTGTAGACAGGGGTCCATTAAAGTTTTTAGCTGTTTCCATTTGTAAATAAGATTTGCTAGCTGACCATTCAGGTAGGAAAAGTTGTGTATAATAATTTTAATTTAGTAGCTAGCTTCTTCATTGCTTTGCTTTGGGAGTAGCTGCTAATTGAAGCTATGTCATTGCATATATATCATTCCTCATTCCTATTGTAGCTGCTTTTCACTTTGTTTTTATTATCTTAGGAACAAAGTATTCATAAGCAGGAAACAAGCAATTTTTTTCTTTTAAACTGTGACAGATTTTGAAGAGTTAATTTATAAAATTTCAGATGACAGTATCTCTCTCTCTTAAGGTTTGGTGTTTTATTTTTGCACTTAAAAATAAACATAAAGCAATTAGACTTAGTTCATAAATTCAAGGGGAAAAACTGGATAGTACCTTGGTTTTTCAAATCTCTTTTGTTAGAATTTTTTTTTTTTTTTGGAGGCAATTAGAAAAAGATCTCTTTCCAAATATAAAACTGAATTACGAACTGTTGACATTCTCCTCACCCTCCAACCCCATTTTTCATGGAAATATCAATTATAGGCTGTTGGGAGACAGCCTTTAGACATAGTGTTTTCAATGACAGAAATGATTAAAATATAGTTATTGCCTTAGTCTGCTCTATCTCTAAACTGGTAAGATTTCTTGAAGGCTATTTAATTGCCATGTGAATCATTAACTTCCTTATGTTTACAGAGAATATGTTATCTCCCTTGCTTCTAGGGAACTGTGGATCCTTCATCAGTGACCTGGAATGGTTACTGAGTGTGATGCAGGTAATGCAGGTAATGTACCTGTGCAATTTATTAGTGCCAGGTAGTTTTAAATCAGCATGTTGATCGCAGTGTTGTTCACTTAATGAACTTCTATGCACTGCTTCTGGAAAACCCTTTTATGGTTTCTGTTGGCTCCATATGGCATTCTGATGAGCTTACACTTCTCCTTAAGTGCTTCTATATCAGAAAACAAGAGCAAAGCTACAACAAAGTGAGTCATCTGGCTTTGTCTTTGCTTTCACTGCATGAGATAATGTGGAGGTGTTAATTACAAGACTTCACTGAGTCTTGACTAATAACAGTGTGCAAACAAATGTATGTCAGGCTCAGCCACAGAAAAGCTTCCACTAATAAGGTAAAACTAGCAATTAGAGCTGACAATGAAGTAATACTTTCCCTTGAATATTCATTAATGAAGTTCTTGTTTGGGAGAAGGGAGGCTTCTGATTGTCCAGATGGAAATCCAGAATAAGAACCCTGGTCATTCCTTTTAAATGAATTAACCAGCCTTTGGAGAGCTGGAGCACTGGATTAATTCCCTTTTGTACTAATGCACTGACCCTTCGCTTCAAAGGCAGAGCCTTGATGGCCACTAAGATTCCTCAATTCGTGACCTTGGCATAATAGGGACAAATTGAATTCCCAGAAGGAGGAAAATGACAGTGACCACAGAACATCATGGACAGCAGACACAGCATATTTTATTCAAATTCTGCATGATCGCTCCTAAGGTTTCAGAAAGAGTGTGACTATCTCATGTAACTCGATTGTGGCACTTGGTTGGATATTTTCTTTTCCTTTTTTCTTTCTCTTTCTCTTCTCTTCGTTTTTTTTCTCTCTTTTCAGAAAGCAGAGTGTTGGGCATAGATGGCTCTTTCACATATTACACTGTTACTTCTGAAACATGATCCCATTATACTACCTGGGTGATAGATTCTTCTCAGCATTTCTTAGCAAAGATGCCCAAATGATGGACTCAATAAATGCATTTCATTTAGTGACCTTTACTAGCTCAATATCTACTTAGGGACATACAAAGGAGATGTACTTCTTTTTGAATTGGGAGAATACCAAATCTTCCATTGGAAGAAACCGTAAGAATGTAAAAATTTTAGAATGGGTTATGACCTGTGTAAAATAAAACAATCTTCTGTTTTGACTTTCTTGGTAGATAAAATTCTAATGTGGTGGAAGTGGCTCTGTTCCCAGATGAAAAGGCCACAGTCCCAGCCTTCTTTGCAGTCAGAGGTGGCTCTAGAACACACACCAGTCCAATGGTATAGAAAAGGACATTACTTAAAACTACTTAAAATAGGATGGGAGCAGCAGAGAGGCCCACACTTGGCTCTGGTGTGTTCTCCTGTCACAGCTGGAACCAACTAGCTGTCTAGCAGTAAACCATGAGGAAAAGTGAAGAGACACATACAGCCAGCAATGGTGGTCCTCTGAACTTCTCCCTATGGGAGGCCCTCTGCCCTCCTTTGCCACATTTAAGTTTAAGCCACTTATTTTCAGGTCTTTGATTTGCACAGCCAAATATAATTCCTAACTGAAACAGAACATGGCATCAGAACTGGTGAGGGACATGGGGAGGAGAGGGTGCTTCAAGCAGCAGAGCCTAAAATGTCTAATTCGCTTAATGGAAGAGGTGGGATACTGAGGGCGGTATTGCAGGTGGGTAAAGCTAGTTGATCCATTTTAAATGGGACGGAATGTTTTTTTCAGACTCTAGGAAAGCAATCTAATGACTTCTAAGTAATACAGAAGGTCGGCATGTGCTGGACACTCCTTGTTGCTCTTAGCAAAGCCCTAGGGGAGGGATGAACTAGTTCAGGAGACACACAGTCTACACTGAGATGCAGAAGGAAATACACGCTGCCATTAGAGGTGCTCCTGTCTAGACCTGCAGTCTGAGTTGTTTGAGGAGTCCAAAATTTGCTAGGGTATTTGTTGGACTGCTGGAACAGAAACCAAAAATACAATGTAAGATAGAAACAGAGGCTTAGTTCTCTCTCCCGTGACAGTCTGAGTGCAGGCAGGATGAGCCATAAAGGACGTGGCTCCACGCTGTCTCTGTTTTTCTGCTTCCGAATCTCCAAGGTACTATCTTTGTCACAGTGATCCAAGATGACTCTCAACAACTGTGACTTGACTAGATTTTAATTGTATTCCTTTATTTACTGAAGCACCCCATTAAATAATACAAAAATCTTTTAAAAACTATTTTGGAGAAAATATGGCAATATCTGTTTTAAAAACCTCACACTGAATGAGTCAGTTGATTCAAACATTATGTGAACAAATATACTGCTACAAGGATGTTCACTAAAGCATTATTTACAATATCAAAAATTTGCAAGCAACATCAATATTCATCGATGGGGGAATAGTTAAATATAGTATATCTATGCTAAAAACTAACAAAACCTATGCAACCCAGAACAAATCAGGAAGCATACACATATAGTTATATGCATGGACATTTCTGGAAGTACATACAAGCAGCTAACAATAATGTTTACAACTGAATAGTGGGTTGGTTGTCCTGGTATAAGAAATGAAGGACTCTTACCTTTTACTTTAGAACTTATATTCATTGGACAATTTTTTTTTAATCTTAAATTTGCATTAGTTTTAAATAGAAAAAAGTTACTAAAACCTATAAAAATAATTTTGTTCCAATGTATACTGCCCTTAAATACTGCATAAGTATGTAGCATAAGGAATTATTACAGACATGTCTCAAGTGAATCCTACTTCCCTTTGCTTTATATTAAAAGCCTACTGCAGGATAGTGCACCATATTTGTTTAGATAATATAAAACTTTATACTGATTTGTTTAATTTATACTCTTGCCCAGGAAGCAAAGCCATTTCAAAGGAGCCATAAGATCTCTTAGTAATATATTTAATACCCTACAGATTATTTCCTGTTTTTCTCAATTTTCCTTTCAGAAAAGATTTCTGAACTTAGTTAAGTTTCTCCTATTCAGCAATTTCGAAATACAATGGAGAAAAGAAGACGTGCTTTTGCTCTCGAACTAAGTCTAATGCTGTTCCTTACAATAGTGCAGCCTTGGCCAGAAACTGTCAGGAAAAAAATTCATCAGTAATGTCCCACATTACCTACAAGGCAAAGAACAGAGTAAGGGACCTGATGCTCATTTTGGCAATTCAGAAATTTTTTTTTTTTTTTAATTTCTCATTATATCAAATAAAAAATGCTCAATCACCTAGACCTCAAATTTAAAAAGAAGATGTGGCCGTTACACAATGTCTGCTAATTTTAAGAAAGAAAGATATATTCCTCTTACAGGAGCATGTGGCTGCAGCCTGGAGCAGCATGAATTTGAATTTGACCGCTGTATAAAATCAAGAGGAGGGCCCAACTTCTCTAGCCTTTACATGCCCCACAGTGTCATAAGTCTCAACAGAGAAGTGTTCATTCTTAGGAGCTTACATAATAACCACACTTACTATGGTAAAAACCAAAACAAAACAAAAAATAGTTACTGAGCATCTATGGTGTGCTAGGCCCTTTGCCAGGAAAGGAAGGTGACATAAACCTTGTCCTCTAAGATTTTATAATCTAGTTGGGGGAGACAGCACTTTTGCTATGGAAACCATTCTTAACAAAAAAGTTTTGCGTTGACATAATACCCCAGTACTTATTTCTGTCCTTTAGAAACTGAGGGGGCTAGCTGTGTTATATGAAGGCCCTTCCATGTGAATGTGATATACTGATTTTAAAATCTAATTTGCAAACAGAAAAGGGCAAGAATTACTGAATAATAGCACTTATCCCTGATTAGGCATCTACTATGGGTGCCATGCTTTACAGACATTCTCTCCAAACTTCATATAGACCCTGCAAAAACAGGCACTATTAATTTTATTTTTCAGAGGAAGAAACGGAGGCTGTACACAGGTTAGTGATGGAGTCAGGGATCAAACTCCAAGCAGTTTCTTTGAGTCGCTGAGCTTTGAAATGGAGATGGGGAGAGGATGGGGGAAATCTTTAAATTCTTCTTTCTTTTTCCCCCTCTTGCAACACTTTAAAAAGAGAGACAGGACAAAAGAAGAATGCACGTTCTATATGCACAATTCTTTGCAGTCCTCTGACGAACTCCCTCAAAAGCTAAGCTCCCATCAATCCTGGAGAGATAGGATCTGCAGAGCATAGTGGTGGGATGAAAGGTTTAAAAGAGCAGCAGCAGCAACCAAAGAACTTCTTATGCACAGAAGCCCCAAATCTGGGGCCAAGCCCTCCTGCTCATTTTATCTCACAAAAGGTAGGTAGTGCTGCCTGTCAAGGTAATGCATTACTACACTATTTGGAAAAACTGCAGTTCTAATTAGATAAGCAAATAAATGTTCATTTCAATTTATTAATATAGCTGTAGGCCTTGTTACAATTTATCTCTTGGTTCTGAGACCAATCCATCTCGAGCTGGGAATCATTGTGGTGAAGTAACAGGTTTTAATAATGGATACAGGCGGTGAATTATTCAGGCAGAAGGGAGAAAGCCTTGATGCCTTCACTCAATTCTTTAATTAACTGTGAGATGCTGACGAGTCTGGGCTGTCTCGAGGCTTTCTAAGTTTGTCTCCGTCAGAACTGTGAATTTTTCTTGAGCCAAGGATATGTTGTGCTCAGGTCCATCCTTACCCAGGAGAAAAAGTATCACCAGCTTTCCCAATAACATTATGTCTTCTTATAGCCTGAATTTGATGTCTGCTTAAATATTATTTTTATGCAACTTCTTGAACATCTTTCTTGATAAAATCCACACCTTTGTTCTACTGCACCTCTGGATAAGACTAACACAGGCAAACCTGAAATATGTCAATCCTTATTGAAGTTTGGGAACTACCCAATAAACAAAACAAAGTCCAGTTCTGGTCACTTCAGCCCATTTAACTTGCTTTAAAGCCACTGATTTTTGGTGGCTTAGCAATAAATGAACTGTTAGAAAAAATTTTTAGAGTCTCCATTTGATGCAGCATCAAACAAACAAAACAAACACTTACCAAATGAAGGTTGCATTATGTGTGGGGAACACAATATGTTATTTATGGAGCTTTGCAAAGGTGTCTGAATGGTTCCTGTAAATAACTTCTCAGGGCGTGGCACTAAGCATATGGCAGAACATGGCCATGACCGGGGGAGTTTTCCCCTTTGCCTAACACAGGTTTTCTGAATGGGAAATGCATGTAGCTGGTAGACTTTGCCCCAGTGTAAATCAATGATTTTTCTGTGAAGACATTAATAACATGCTTAGGTAACTGACTGCCCTTATTTGGACAATCTATTGTGCTATTATTACCTGTTACTATGACCGTTTAAAAAATGCACATAAACAGCAATTTGTGTATGCTGTGACAGGAGAGTTCCTCTTTCAATTTTGTCACATCAGAGAGAAAGTCAGACTCTGGGGGAGGGCTGAGCTTACCAATTCTTGGTAGAAACTGAATCACGATTTCTATAAATCAAAAGTCATGTTAAAAGCTTGGTGAAGTAAACAATGATGTATATGAATTAGCAGCACAACTATAGTCAATACAAATCAAAGTGGCTTTATGAAGGTATTGATGTTTTCAGCTCTTCTAAGGTTGAATACATTTAAGTGTTTATCCCTCAAGGCATTGTTGATTCTAAATGAAACTAGTCACTGTGAAACCAGACCATGGTTGTGGCTAGAGACACAACTACACTCACTGACCCAAATGCGGTTCTTTCCCAAACCAGTGACCCCAGCTGTGGCTGGATGCTCACAGTAAACTGAAATGAAATGAATGACACCCAGAGCAAAGTCACATACAAAAAGGGACTACCTTTATATTTGGTTTCTTTGTGTATTAAATTTTCAAAGTTTGGAGTCTCTTGGAATGCAATGTATATGTATTTTCTAAGGATTTGGCTCAGTAGCACTGGTCTGGATGTGACAACCTGTTTTACTGAATCATAATTTCACTTAAACTATGCTTTTAAATGACTGATTCTGTATCTTCAAGTTGCATCAATATATCCTGTTCCTGGACATTGACAATTTAATAGGTGCCATAAGCATATCTTACTTGCCTGAAAGGAAAGTTTATTTTTATAGCAAAATACCATATCCAAAAAATCAGATAATACAGGGATCCTCTTAGGTTTTACCGGATTAGCTAAAGCACTCAAAATATCAGATTGTAATTAGATGACTACAGAGAAAAACAGACAGATCAGGAAGTAAATTTTCACAAAATGTTTGGCATCCTTGGACATATTTAAAGTCAAGGTAAGTCATCTATTTTGGCCTCTCTGTTGTTCAGAAAAGGAGTCTTTGCACAATGAATACACATCAAGATTCCTCTTGCTTTTGTCAGAATATTAGAGCATCCAACTGTCTGCTGAAGGAGCAGCCTCAAATGACCTGGCCAAGGGCACTTACACAGGGATCAGCACTTAGGAAGAACACTGAGAAATGAAACAGACTGATAAGTGGGTGGAAGTCATTCATCTTTTAAAGCCCATAAAAGGAGAGAATTGTAAATTAAAATGTCTACAATAGGTTCAACACCTCTCTCTCAAGTCCTTCCCCTCCCTTTGTCATGCACCAGCTTTCAAGTGTGGGAATGTTTCTCTTAAACAGTGTAAATCACACAGTTAGTCATGCTATACCCTACCGAGGGGGTCAGGGTGAGGGGGGCAAAGATATTAAATACTGGTCCAGCAGTTTGTTAATGAAACATTTACACAAGCAGTTTATGCGGCTGTAATAAAAAAGAGGGGGCCTCTTTCACCACACCCTTTCATTACTGGGCACCATCTTTAAGAGGATTAACGTGGGGGGAAGGGGCAGAATGTGCTTATCAGTTGAGTCTCAGGATTGGAAATGCTGAGTTCTTAATAGATGGCTGCTGGATTTAGGATTACTGCCACGCAAATTCTTCCAGGCTTTCAACAGAAGAGAAAACAGTTTGTTTTCTCCCCCCTTCAACCAGAAGAGCTATTGATTTCATGATGACATGACCTGGGACTCAGAGTTTATTCATACCGCTCCCTTCTGCTTCTGCCCCTTCAAACAGAGGGCTTCACTTCACTTATTAATTTAGGCTGCTGGTGGCCAGTGCACCATCCATACATGCATTAATTCCACTGTTACTATGATGAGGGAGCTGTTAACGGTGCAAGTGCAACAGTAACCACTTGATTTTTATGATGTTCACATCAAGAACGGGATCAAGGAAAGGAAGTCATAGAGACGGCAGGTCTACTTTGTAGAAGCTGCCCCTTCTCTGCTGTTAAAGTTGCCTACCAGCTCAGATAAACTACATGTTTGGAAGGACCCTGAAGTGAATAAGTGGCCCTTTTCATTTTTCTGGGGAGTTAGAGGCAGCTTTCGCTGGCGATCTCGCGAAAGGGGACAGTGCAGATGGATCACGCTGCTCGAGGTCTCAGGACTTCCCACTATTTTGAGCACAAGGAAGAGGTTAGTCGCAACAGTGTGCAACGGACCGATGGCCATAACAGGACTCGCACTGTTTTCCCTCCACGTCGCACTTATTATGTGCCTTGAATGTGAACAGCTCTTGCTCGGACAAAGATGGCAGCCTGCCATGGGGGGACTGGGCCTTCTCGAAGGCTTGGGAAACACTGAATAGAAACAAGTCTGAGGACTCTGCAAAAGCAATTGTTTGAGTACGTGTCAGTGGCAGCCTTAGACAAAATCATTTTTGTTACTTTCACCCTTTTTTCCTGTCTCCCTCCTCAGTTAGCCGGCATTCACATCTGCCAGTTATCTGTGTATGAAAAATTATTTCTGTCACGTCTCCACCCACATTTATGAATCCAGGAATCACATTTCATAGAAGCCTTGAATGATGGCCTCCCTGTATAGTTTATAACCCCTGTGAAACATGAGGGACTTAATATAATAATATAAAGCTTAATCATATAAGTAGATTGAAGTCACTTGAAAGCATGATAAAAGAGATTCTATTTAAAATTACACCCAACACCAAAATGAAGTTTATTGTTTTGTACCATCTGTATGTATCATTAGCAGATTCAATCGTTTGCTCTCAAAACAGATTTTGAGCAATTTACTATAAAGTAAATTGCTGTTGGCCGGCCTTCCCACATTGTTACCATTCTATGATTTTCCAGCCATGTTGGCTTATTCGAAAGTTTCTGAATTTTTATCACAGTAATGCACGCAACACGATACAATCAATCGAATAGCCTAAGAGGGTTTATAAAGAAAAGCACCCCTTTCCCACAGTGCTCTCTTCATGAGCAGGACCACTCCAGCAGCAGCTTTTACCCTTTTAGGTTTTTTAGCTCTTCTGGGAATTACCTTCTGAGCTCTAAATAAATAATAGGCTTATAATAGTTTTTCTTGATTCATTCATTCATTAACTCAACCAATATTTACTGTGAGCCTAGTATTTGCCAGACTCTGTTCTAAGACTGAGATAAAACAGTAAACAAAACAAAGTCCCTGCCCTCATAGAACTAACATTCTACAGGGGCTGTGAATAAGAAAAGGGCATCAATGAACAGTTTCTATAGTGTATTCAAAAGTGAAAACTTCTACTGAATAAAGGAAACGGGAAAGGCGAGCAAGGGGAGTACTGAGGATGCAAAGGTAGTCTGCAGTTTAAAATAGGGTGGTTTATAAAGAGGGGAAAGCCCTGGCCAGTTTGGTTAGAGCATCGGCCTGTGGACCAAAGGGTCTCGCGTTCAATTCCTGGTCAAGGGCAAGAACCTTCGCTGTGGTTAGATCCTGGGCCCTGGTCAGGACCCTGCGGGAGGCGAACAACTGATGAGTCTCTCACATCCATGTTTCTCTTTTCTTTCTCCTTCCTTCCTTCCTTCCTTCCTTCCTTCCTTCCTTCCTTCCTTCCTTCCTTCCTTCCTTCCTCCCTTCCTCCCTTCCTCCCTTCCTCCCTTCCTCCCTTCCTCCCTCCCTCCCTCCCTCCCTCCCTCCCTCCCTCCCTCCTTCCTTCCTTCCTTCCTTCCTTCCTTCCTTCCTTCCTTCCTTCCTTCCTTCCTTCCTTCCTTCCTTCCTCTGTCCCCTTCCTCCCTCCTTTTCACTCTCTCTAAAAATAAGTAGAAAAATATCCTCAAGTGAGGAGTTAAAAAAAAAGAGAGAGAAAGATATTCCTAGAGACTCACTGACGCTACTGTGCCTCGTCGCCTGCAACCCAAAGAACCTGCGGAATTCTCAGCCTTCTCCATCTCCGTAGAGGCTGATGCCCCTGGATGCTGTGAGGAACCCCTGAACCAAGGCGGCAAGGACCCCGGCCCACGGGCCGTGCTCTGCGGCCCCTCGCCTCCTGCGCCAGCCCTGGCATGTTGCTCCAAGAAAACCAAGGAAGGGGTGGCAGAACAGGCTAGGCTTTTGGTCAAAGGAATGAAGGGGGCAAAGAAAACACCAGGAACAGGTTGCCAAGAAATGGATGCAGCTCTTTCTGAGAGCTTCTCCCTCCAGCCGGAGTCCGGTCACAGAGCAGATTTTCTAAGAGTAGCAAGTAGAGAATACCAGACTTCAAAAAATTTATCCTGAGAAATTAATGAGAAGTGTGGACAAGAGTTGATACCTAAAGACAGTCACCTTGGCATTGTTTGTTATATCAAAAACCAGAAGCCACCAGAGTGTCCCAAATGAGCAAAAGCAGTACTCCTTACCCAGTTTCACTTTCTATGGTGTCAGTTACCGTGGTCAACCACGGTCCGGAGATATGAAATAGAAAATGCCCGAAATAAACAACGCGTACATTTTAACTCGCACGCCGTTTTGAGTATCATAATGAGCTCTCACATCGTCCCACGCGGTCCCACCGGCGCTGAATCACCCCTTGCCAGCATCTCCATGCTGCACGCCCCACCCACCCACCCGTCACTTAGGAGCCGTTTCGGTTATCAGATTGACTGTTCTAGCATCACGGTGCTTGTGTTCAAATGACTCTTATTTTACTTCATAATGGCCCCAAAGCTCAAGAGTAATGATACTGGCAATTTGGAAATGCCAAAGAGGAGTCAAAAAGTGTTTCCTTTAAGTGAAAAGGTGAATATAATACAAAAAGTGAGAGAGAAACCCTAATCACATAACTCTTATTACAGTATATTGTTAAAATTATTCTATTTTACTAGTTATTGCTGTTAATCTATTACTGTGCCAAATTTATAAATTAAATTTTATCATAGATATGTATATATAGGAAAAAACCAGTGTATATATAGGATTCGGTACTATCCACAATTTCAGGTAGTTACTGGAATGGTTCACCCCCCCCCATGAATAATGGAGAATTACTGTATATAAACTACATCATCTCTATATGATAGAGTGGCACACAGCCATTAAAACAAAACTGTGTGATAAGCCTTTAATGTCAAGAGATAATGCTTATATTAAATGAAAACAAAAATAATTGCATATGTTATATTACCTCAAACATGTAAAAATCCATAAAAAATGTATATAAGAAAATTTTCCCAAAATATAAACTTTGATTTGATTATCTGGGGTTGGGTGATTTCCTTTTCTTTTTTTACTTGCAAATTTTACAAAATAAACATTCTTAGAGTCATCTAAAATGAAAATTGCTAAAAGCTTTCTTTGTGCTTAGAGAAGGGGCTGAGTTAGGTGCTTTTCTCTGTGTGTCCACCGCACTCTCCGAGCATGCCTCTGTCTTAGCACTTGTTGCATGGTGCTCAAGTTTTTCTGTATCTGCCCTGCATTCCTGACACTAACTGCCTAGAGTTGGGTCGGAGAGCACAGGCTGCGGGCACAGTGCTCCACAAGGCTTTCCTCATTTCATACCCAGCTGTAAACTCCAGGGTTCCCAGGCCCTGGCACTTCTGACCAACTACCACAAATATGGGGGCTCTCACTACCTCCATAGGTCCATAACTGGCTAATGGCTCACTGAATTTGCAAAGCATGTATTTAGGATAATTTTAATATTACAGATACAAATTGGTACTAGACAAATGAAGAGACACACAGGGTGAGGTCTGAGAGGGTCCCAAACAAAAATGTTCACTGTCCTCAGGCTGTATCACCCTCCTGGCACAGTGATATATATCACTAACCTGGAAGCTCACTTGAGCTACGTGTGCCCAGAGTTTTTATTGGGGCTTCATTACATGGGGTGGATTGATTGAATCATTGACCATGTGATTACACTCAGTCTCGAGCCCCCCTCCCCTTCTCAGAGGTTAGAAAGTTGGGCTTATAACGCATGGTTCAAAACTTCAACCTTCTGATCACATCGCTGCTCTTTCCAGCATGGCAGTTCTCATCCTGAAATGATCTAGGTGGTCACCAGGACTCACCCCATTGGTGTAAATTCAGATGTGGACCCACCATGAGTAACAAAGACACTCCTTTCTCAAGGGAAATCCCAAGGGTTTAGAGGATCTCTCCCAGGAGCCAGGGACAAAAGCCAGCCAAATTCTTTATTATACAGTAGTGTCTATCTCACCCATTGGCCGTAGCCTCCAATATGAGGGACCATGCCTGCCATGTCTATGCCTGGGATTGGCCACAGCAGAGATTTTTATTTCAGTAACTCTAACAGTTTAGGAAATTTCCCCAAGGTGAGTTAGTGAGTTAGAGCAGCCTCTCATTGTCTGTGAAGTCCAACTTGACACTTTTTCATTACTTTGCCTTTCTATGAGAGTCACATTTCCAGGAATTAGTAATGCACTGACACTTGGGGCTTTTATAATTTAATCCATCACTGAGAAGAACAGTCACACAATAACAACAATCATAACACAGTTTTATTTTTATCATCCTTTCTTTTTTTTGCTTTGGTGATATCTATTTATAGAAACACATTTGAATTAAGTAGGAAATTAATAGAAAATTAACTTCGTGCAAGGAAAGACAAATAGAGGTGCAGGATTGGCAATTTCATGGCTGTGTTTAGGAGTGTCTATGACTGTCAATATTAAGTAGGTTATGGAAGTAAGTGCTGGTGTTTTTATTTTTGTTCTCAATCTGAGGATGGCCTGGGACTGGACTTTAAAACAGCGATATGGAATTTGGTGAATCTGAGAAATTAATTGATTATATCCATGCTTCCCATTTTATTCCAAAAGCTATTTGCCTCTGGTAGATGATATAGTTAATGCTGACTATATAGTTAATGCTGAGGACTGAATATTTAATCTAGTTCTTCAAGTCTTTGATAATATGTATTCAATGATTTACTAGATTGAAACTAGAACTACTGCCTAGTAATTTCAAAATTAAGTCAACTTTTTCTTGAGACAAAATCTTTTTTATTTATGTATGTGTGTGTGTGTGTATCCCAATTTTAAATGTTTTATCCAAAGACAACAGTGAAAGTTCCTGTCCATCATGATTCATTGCTTTACTCCTGGACACAGAGCTGCCTCCCTGGCAGTCTTAGGGCAGTTTCCCTGGGCCCTTTGACTTACTTTCTCCAGGTACTTCATTGGTACAAATCCTTACTTTTTCTCTTACTCTCTGAGCAGGCATCATCCCTAGCTTGCAGGAGAATCTAGGACTTTTTGTAATTAGGATGAACAGAGAGCCTTCTGTTTTATTGCATTTGTTCTTGCCTGAGGCCTAGGGTCTCCTGTGCTGACTATATTCACAGTAATTCCTAGGTATCATCAAATGCCCAGTACACATTTAAAATTTCTTATTACAACTAAGAGTTTATTTTATTTTATTTTATTATTATTTTATTTTATTTTATTTATTTAAAACTGGGGAGAATTAGCATGTTTGTATGTAATAGGATGATGCAGGATTGAATGGCGATGTTTGCAGAAGTGAGGTCCTCAGCAGGGCCCTGTGCCATGCTCAGGTCCAACAGGACCATCACACATCTTCTGCCTGAATTGTTCCCTGCGAGTGTGCATCGTGTTAAGGGGAACGGACTGAAGAAATTAGCAGCCCATCAACGTGGTCTGAAGATTATTTGAAACTGAAAACATCTGAACAGGCAATAGGCACTAAAGAAACATTGTCTAAACAAGCAGAACTTCCTGAAAATACAGCTGCCATTGACCCCCTTCTAAGGGAATTTCCTGTTTGAAAAAAGACTGACCCTTAGCACCAGGAAGATTTAAGCCACTAAATTGGGCAAATGAAATATCCAGCCAGGGAGGACCTAGCTGCCCATTACCATTAGCATCTAAAAGCCCAACAGAAGCTTCTATACCTTCCCACTGAAACCCTAACCAGCCTCTGTTGTTATGTTGACCTAAACCTTTAGCTCGTAGGTGAGTTACTCATCACTAAGCAACTCCCATGTCCACATGTAACATAAATCTTGTCTCTTCTCCAGTTACTCTATTATCAGTTACTTTTCAGGTCCCTTATTATTTGGACCTAGGTTGGTAGAAGAAAACCTCTTTTTCTCAACAGGGCCCTGGGTACATGTGGAAAGTCGGCCTTAGTTAGGAGCATGAACTCTTCATCCTTAACAGGAGGGAAGACAGAGGTGTTTGTGTATAGTCAACTCCTCTCTCGTTCTCGAACTTACTGGACGTGTTATCTACTCACAGAGACTCACCCTCATTCCCCTTCACTACCCTTCCTATTCCAGTGTGGCTGCCAGGGTCCACACACACTCATGCAGTCACTCGCTCACTGAGTGTTCTTTAACCGTAGTGTGTGGCCTAGGACCTGGGGCTATACCATCGAGCAAAATCCAAAAATTCCAGCCTACATGGAGCTAGCTTTCTAGTTGAGGAAAACATATAAAACAAATAAATAAACTGCACAGCACTTTCAATAGTGATAAGCGTGATGGACAAAAACCAAATACACACTGAAAAGGCAGAAGAGCCAGCCAGGGAGTGTTGACTACCTCAATGAGAAGGAGAATCTGCATAAAGCCACGAGGAGGTAAGCAGCAGACCTCACTGACATAGTGGGAAGCCTGTTCTAGGAAGTGCACACAGACGAGTGGAGAGAAAGGGACTCATGTCAAGGAACAGCGAAGACATGAGCAAGGAGTGGGCGAAGGGAGGGGCCATAGTAGGAAGTAAACCAGGGAGGTTATGTAGGGCCATGCTGTGTGGGAGCTTACAATCATTGCAATTACTTTGACTTTACTCAGAGAGAAATGAGAATCCATTGGAGGAATCTGAGCCGTAATTTAACCATAGAGTTATCACATGGCCTAGCAATTACACCCCTAGTACATACCCAAGAGAAATAAAAACATATCTTCAAACAAAACGTGAGTATTTATAGCATCATTATTCATAAAAGCCAGGAGGTAGAAACAACCCGATGTCCATCAGCTGGCGGGTGAGTAAATCAATTGCGGTGTAGCCACACAACGGAACAGTTTGTTCCTTTATCTTTTTCCTCACTCGGTTACTAAGAGATCTTATCCATACCCGTAATTTCAACTATCTCCTATACGTGAACTCACAAGTGAGCTTCAGATCTTTTATATAACCACTAAATATATCTCAAAAGCATCTCAATTAAACATGTATAATATTGAAATTATGATCTCTCATTCCATGCCAAAACCTGTTCCTCTTTCAACATCCCTTATTTATTTCGATGAATAATTTATTCATGCAAACCACGAGACAGAAGGCATTCTTGGTATTTCCCTCCCCAGAATATCATTAAATTCTGAGGATTTTGTCTCCTAAAATGTTCTCTAATTTCTCTACTTCTCTGTATTTTTACTGGTGAGCAATAAAATACATTTCCATTGGATTGGATTGGTGTTTGACATGTAAAATACAAACACACAGTATTATGTACTACAATATTCAGTGGACAGAACTGATAGAAGAAACTACTCTGTACCTAGCACTGAGCAAGACTCTCACTGGGCTACTTAATTATGAGGATGAAATAGATGTAATGAAAGATTTATTTGTGTATTTTTAAAGCTATCTGCATCATTTACTGTGGAGATGTCACAGTCTGAATGGGGCTGTCCCAAGACTAGAAATTGTGTGAAATACAAGAGATCAGCACATGGATACTTGAGCTATGTATGAATTGCTGATAGAAGACAAATGATCCTGCTTGAAATTGTGACTTGAAAAGCAAGTAAATCATGAATCATCCCCATGTATAAGCCTGTAATCAGAACAATGGAGAACTGGTATGTGAATAGTTGTCATTTACTCTGGCTATGCATGTAGCTTAAATGTTGTCACATAAACTCAATTCATGTCATCTGAAACAGTGGACACTTCTGTTTCTAATTTACTTAAAATTTTTTTAACATATGTTTAGAAAAAAAGAGATCTCCTAAATGAGCTGAAGTTAGGACAGTAGCATATTGTGCTTCTCTGTGAAAAGACCCCGTGTGAACAGTGATAGGACTAAATATGTGTAGTATGATGTAGTGCTTCAAAATGTATAAAATGCACTCTCTTTATTTTAAAAATGTTTAAAACACCCATATGAGTTAAGTATTATCATTGTCCCACACTCACAAATGAGGAAATGCCCTTGGTAAGACGAAACGATTTGCCCTCGAATGGGTCTGGGTACTAATAGTAGGAGCCAGGAAACAAACCCAAGTCTTCACCTTCAAACTTTAAACTCTGTATGTTCACAATCCAAATGTTCAGCATGGCACAAATAAGCAAGTTTGCTCTATTTAATAATGATGATAACGATGTAATAAAATAATAATAGTAAATCCACTGATTTGTGTATATTAAAATGTAAGCTCTATGAGGAGAGATACAGGCAGACCTGGTTTCATTGCACTTCGTTTTATTGTGCTTCACAGATGTTACGGTTTTTACAGATTGAAGGCAAGACTCTCCACCAGCAACGATTATGGGGCCTGCTTTATTGCAGTGGTCTGGAACCATCCCTGCAATACCTCCAAGGTAAGCCTGTACTTTGTTTTGTTCACTGCTGTATTCCTAGTGCCTACAACAGAGGCACAAAGTCGGCCCTCAATTAAAACTTTTTTATAAATCAAAGAATAATACATCACATTTTCAAAGACATTTCACAAATATCATTTCTTTGATTGTCAAAGCAATTTCCAAGTTTTCTGACTCCAGTATTCTTATTACTCCCCATTGTATACAAATAAAAGTTAAAAAACTACTTTAAAACCATCAGTGCTGAGAGATCAAAAATAGGATATATTAGTTCATCAAAACCAGCCCCATAATAGGATCCCAGTTGATCTTACCTTAAGGATGCCAAGAATTGACTTGAACAGACTGGCTTCTCTATGGATGGGAAGTATTGAAAGGCATGTAGAGAAATTCACCATTGAGAAACACACATCTGTCAAGATTTAAAAACAAAAAAATAACTCTAACATTCTGAAATGTGGGAGAAGGTCGCCTCCTGTTAGAGCTACTAAAATGTTTTTCTTTACCATCATCCTGGTGTTTTACATTTATTATGGAGAATCAAAAAATGATTGAGTTTAAAAATTAGCAAGTATTTTGTTTGGGGACAGAAAGGTAACAAGGCCCTGGGCTCTGAGGAGCTCCTCTCAAAGGGCCCAATGTTTTTGCGGAAAGGAGATGCTGAGTATGTGGAATATAGCTCTGCTTCACTTTCATTAACAAAGAACTGGGGGAAGGGATTCTGCTGTCAAAACAAGTTTGAAAACCACTTCTATTTAAGGTACAATGCCATCAACTTTATATTCTTTAGGATGGTCTTACTTATTTCTTACTCTCCACCCTGAAGCAGTATCTAGTGAAAGGTGTGGTGACTGTCTGAATGAGGCTGCCTGAGACTAAAAGTGATGTGAAATACAAGAGATCAGCATGTGGATTCATAGTCTAGGTCTGAGTTGCTGATGGAAGACAAATGATGCTGCTTGAAACATGCTGCTGCTTGAACCAGAAAGGTATGGCAAGGTATTTTTAACCTAAAGGTTGCTTATCTGGCTATTTCTGCCAACTGGAGCTCAGTTAAGGAGTGGGAAGGCAGACAAGAGGAAGGACCACAGTTAGCATGGGCCTCACTAATACCACAATACCAACCACCTCTAACTGTTAAGCTGTTTACTCACAGACAAGTCCTCAGTCTTCACCAGGTCCTGGTCCCTGGGATGCTAATAGACAGTCTCAGCTCTCTGGTTTCCAGGTCCTAGCAGCATAGAGACAATGCCCAAAGATGAAAGGAGGCACCAGGAGAGCCATGGTGCTGGGAGAAGTAAATTCACCTACAAGCAAAATGTAACAGGGAGTGATTACTTAGAACGACAGAGCTCTTCCTCACCACCCCCCCCTCAAATTTCACACAGGAGGCACCTGTGCTTCATCTGAACTCTTAAGCTGGCAAATTTACAAGCCTCAGCTGACTCACAGGGCCCGCCGACCAAAAGGCAGAAGTGGTGATGTTTGTAACAGTGACGGAAGTAGCTTAGAAATACTGAAAACACTCTTGTGAATTATTATCCTTACCCCGCATCTACAACGGAGGGACTGCTACGTTCAAAAGATTAAATGATGTTTAATATCGCTCTTTTAAGAACATAGGGACCCACGTGGTACAGTTTTAAAGAAATACTTGAAAAATCTTGGTAGGTTAAAGGCAAAATCTCAGTTATCTGGAAAAATTCTATTTGGAACAGTAAAGCCCTAAGTGATGTCCAACAAAGGAGGTGTTCCTTACTTAGATGTCACCATATGTTTAATTGCCGGAAGACACATTTGTGGAAAATTAATAAAGTGTTCATAGATAGCTTTATGTCAGAAAGAACAGATGATAGTATGGTGGTTTTCTATAATCTTTTCTTTGAAATCGAAATTATTTTAAATAAATGCTTTAAAAATTGGTTTAATGAAAGTAAGCTTGATCTTTAAGTTCAGCATTTTGTAAATTAATACAATTTTAAAAATGCATTCCTACCAGAAAAAGATATGGAATTGTGTCTTTTGCAGAGGAATTTATGGAAAAAATGGCAGTGCCTTTAAAAACTAAACAAATAGTGCTCAGGATTTTTAGTCACCTATTATATTAAAGTGCTTTATTATTATTAATATTACTTGTGATCTCAATTCACCAGAGAAATAATTCATACAAAAACATGAGTTAATAGAACTAATCAGGTGTGTACACAGACACCCCTCCTTGTGACACCACCCAATATCCATAGCAAGTAAGATGTCAGCCCAGAAATACAGCTATTGAGAAACAAAATTTAAAAATGTTCTCTTGAAGAAATATTTCCTTTGCTTCTTTGCTTTTAAATATATATATATATATATCACCTATTTCATGTGAAAAATGAAATCAAATGAGGCATCCTTGAAAAACTGAAGCTTCTGTATACGCTACATGTAGGAACTAAATCAGAACACAGGAAAGAGGGTGGATGTGCTGTGATATAATGCAATTGGAAAAGGAATTACTTTTTTTCTCTGCTTTTTTGATGGAGAATTCCATGAAAGAGTGTGCTGGCAAGAACAAGTTCCTCTAAGTGACATTTCATTTCTTAGCAGCTAGATAGATTACTGCTTGCTTCTTGCAGCTCATGCATTACTAGCCCTAGTACCCCAGAAATGAAAAATCATACACTCAATTCATTCTTTATTGCATAAATGTTATACAGAGAGAATGGAAATTTGCATTTGGGTCTTCATTCCTATTAAAATATTGTGGTCTTGATAACAGGTTAAGAAACACTATAGTACCACTATCCTATCACATTTAGCCTCTATAAAATAGCTTAATGGATTTTATGTGTAAGGTGAGGAGAAATGAAAGTGGAGTCACGTTAAATCGTGTGGCCTCTAAATAGATTACAAAAATTTTATCACCTTTGCATGGCAGGAATAAAGAGACCCATCTATAAATCTTAATTGCCAAATCCCAGGGAACTGGAGACGTCTTCCAATTATCAGCATCACAACTCACCAAAAGGCAATGAGCTACAAAATTGCAAAGAAAGGCAGAGTCTAAAGGAATGCACAGTGAAGGGCTGAGAGGCCCCTGGACAGAATGCTTGAAGCAGGGCGAGAGTCACGTCTGACCTCCTCTCTTCCAGAGAAGAGAAAGCAACTTTCAGCCAAGCAATTCCAAGGGGCAAGTTTGAATTTTCATTTGGGGCACCCACAATATTCTGCCTTTTTAAGTGTCCCTGCCCCATAAAGTTTAGTACCTGGATTAGATTTAACCTTTCGTTCTCTCTCTCTCTCTCAATATATATATATATTCGTCTTAATTAGAGCTCCGGTGTTTTAGTTGGGGTGGGGTGGGGTGGGGGTGGAGGAGGACTGGGTGGAAAGAAGGTGAGAAAAGCTTCTGCTGTTTCTCTCTGATTGTGGAGGTTCCTTTTGTGAGATCCCCCCAACTAATCTTCAGTGCTCTGTGGAAACACTGTTTGACAAAATTAAGTAGAATTAAAGTAATTATGGCTGGTAGACTTGTATACTTAAGCCAGATTATAAAACTGTACTGCTATAAATATATTTAGAGGGTGAAATAAATTCTGGGAAAGTGCAAATGTTTTCAACTTATTGGACCAGCATGGTAGTCTTGAATTATGAGCCATTTCAGTAGAATATTTGCTCTGACCAAGGTTTTATCCTTAGAGGGATTTGGGAGTAATAATTTTACACACGTGTCTGAAATTCCTCACCAGCCATGCAAAACTTGGGCAAACAGCATCCCTTTGCCCCAGGATCTTCAGGAGCCACCCTCAACCCCTTGTGTCTCAACAAGTACTCTGGCCTCCAGTGTGTCCCCACACTCAGCTGAACACTGGAGATGTGGTGTGAACAGTGTTCAACATATAAAACGGCAAGTCCTCGCAGCATCATTCAGGGTTGAAAGTTTGTATGTCTGACTTCTGTAGCCTTGTGGGCTGCTTCTGGAAACTTGCTGAGTTAAACTGAATCTAACACTCAGAGGAAAGAATTGCTTGTGGCCCTAAGAAAGAGAAAGGGAAACACTTGAGGCTTTAATTTAAAGTCATTATGGCATTGGACTCCTGCCAATGGAAATTTTTCAGAAAGCCCATCTTTTGCAAGAAAGTAAACTCCCAAATAGTTTCAGAAGGAAAACCATTTTTCTTTTTCTTTTTTTGGAAAAAAACACTAAAAACCAACTAATGGTTTTAAGCAGTTTTCCCCTCCATGGGTGAAATCTTTGTATTTTCCAGAACTTTCCTAAAACAAAAGGTAGAGGAATAACAAAATACAGAGAAATTCAATAAAACTGAATATGAAGTCTTTTTCTTTGAGAAGTCATGATAGTCCCATGGGCCTCCGACCTGAAGAAAAGCACAACAACGCAGCGCAAAGTCTGTGGGAAATGAAACGCAGCCTCTGTTTCCTTTCTGTTCAGTTTCTGTTGACTCCTTCAGGAGTTCAGGTGCTCAGAGAAACTGAGCATGCTTCTCATAAACATATGTGTTCATGTTTTCTGAGTCAGCGGGGGAGCAGTGAGGAAACAAGGTTGGGATTTGGAGAATTACTGTGTTGGTCAAAGGAGCGAGGGGAAGCTTAAAATGAATTTAGAAATGATTTGTTTAAAAAAAGCAAAACAGTAAAACACTCTTTTGCATGTCTGGGATATAAAGTTGCCCAAAGGCAAAATAATTTCTGATAACTCTTCCTAAATACATTAATAGAAAGAATTTTAATGTTTATAGACAGGCACAGCGGATTTATTACTGTTGTGACTGTTACTGGTGATTGTGTTGCTGCTTTGGGGTCTGACTGCCTTTCAGGCAGGTTATGCATTTCCCAGCTGACCCGCCCCCATTGTCTTATATGTAATTATTTTCATCTATTTGCCCTCATAAGCCTTTAAGTTGGCAATTTTAGAAGAAGCCTTTTACTGTTAGACAATAATAATAAAAGCCATCTTTTAAATATATGCCTACAATACATTAGACACTCAGTATTCACCAGTACCCTTTACAACAGTCACAAAAGATAGAAATTATTTTCTCACTTTAAAAGGCTAGGAGCCTAATAAGCGGTTATGCTGAAATTTGAACACAGGTAAGTCAGGCTCCTACTCTTTCCTTCTCTTTCCATTAAATGTCAACTTTGCTGCAGTTCATAGTGTCATACACAGAACGAACGGCAACTCTATCCTGTTAAGTTCCAATATAAAAGAATGCAGGAACCTCGGTCCTAAGCTAAGATTTCTACCAGAAAGAATGATGCATTTGTTCTGCATAGGGTCAGACACCAGAAAGGCCAGATTTTTGTCTTTATCTTTTTGGTAATACTGCCCCAGGGCCCAAAGTGGTCAACCGTTGTCATAATTCATTCGGCAGTCCTGTCAAAAAATAGCTCAGTCATTTAGTCTAACAAAATATTTTTTAACAGTCAGGGTGCATATTTGATTTGGATCCAGGGACAAATGGCTCTCCAAAGGCTTCCTGGCAGGTTGATGACGGGACGCATCAACTGGCTAGATCAGGACTTAATAGTACTGAACCGTGGAGTACATTTAAAAAGCTCACATACATTCTCAAATATCATAATATATAGCAAATTTCATTGCCTTCGACTCAATGATATTTAGAATATGTGACACATCAGTCTTTCTGCTCTGGGATTTAGCAATGGTCCAAGGTTGTTGTCTTCTTTTCAAATATAGGAAGCTTAACTTGAAATCTAGGTCATTTATCTTGGGGGCAGTTTGAAATGGCGCATATTCAATCATGATGTAATGCACAATAGCTTATCATTTAACCAGGGAGGAAGTTACGGTCACACATCGTTTGTCCAGGATCACTACGAATGAAGATGTTATGCATAAGTACATTTTCCCGAATGCCTCAGGAGTACTTTCAAAATGATAAAACCTATACTTACTTTTACCCCTTTCGGTCTTGATTCAAACAGGGTCGTCATCACAATTTGACATCTTGTGAGTTAAAGTTTTTGTATTATGAGCTTTTTAACGTTAAAAATAAAAAGAGCACTAAACAAAGTCTCATGGATTTGTGTCTGGACCCACATTCAACCTTCAGCACTGCAGAGGCACAAGTGTTGTTTCTGCTTCACTTTCTTGTCAGTTACAATGTTTTCTTTTTCCTCCTTTTGCTCCTTCCCCTCCCCCTTGTCGTCTTCTTCAGCCCATTTTTTAATCGGGCTGTTTATTTTCTTATTGTTCAGTTTTAAAAGTTCTTTTTATATTCTGGATAGCAGTCTGGTATCCGACACATCTTTTGCAAACGTTTTCTCCCAATCTGTGGGCTTGTCTTCTCATTCTGTAGACACTGTCTTTTGCACAGCAGAACTTTTAAACTGTTATTAATCTTGTGTCATGTGGCATCAGTCCTCCAACTTAATTCTCCTTCAATTTTGTGCTGGATATTATGGGTCTTCTGTCTCTCCATAAAACTTTATATTTAAAATTTTATTTATTGATTGATATTAGAGAGAGAGGGAGGGGAGGGAGAGAGAGAGAAAAACATCGATTATTTGTTGTTCCACTTATTTATGCATTTATTGGTTGATTCTTATATGTACCCTGACCAAGGATTGAACCTGTAACCTTGTGGTATCGAAACAATGCTCCTACCAACTGAGCCACCTGGCTAGCCTCTCCATAAAATTTTAGAATCAGTTTGCTGATATTCATAAAATAGTTTGCTGGGATTTTGTTGGGGGTTGCATTGCATCTACAGGTCAAATCGGGAAGAACTGATATCTTAACAATACTGAGTTTTCCCACCCAGGAACATGAAATATCTCTCCATTTATTTAGTTTTTCTTTGATTTTGTTTATCAGAGTTTTGTAGTTTTCCTTATAAAGATCTTGTACATATTTAGTTAGATTGCTGCCTAAGTATTTTATTTGGGGATTAGATTTATACCAACTATTTCTTTTTGCAAGGTAAGTGGTATTGCATTTTTAATTTGAAATTTTACTTTTTTATTACAGTATCCAGGAAAGTGACTGGCTATTGTACATTAACCTTGTGCCCACAACCTTGCTATAATTGCTTATTTGTTTCAGGAGTGTTTTGTGAATGTTTCTGGATTTTCTGCAAAGCTTATCACATCTTCTGTGAACATTAAGAATTTCATTTTATTATTTTTTTTACTTTATGAAAAAAATTATTTTATTTTAAAATTCCATCCTACACAGCTGGTTATTTTGAAACTTAAAAAAAAAAAATCATTGATTATTTTTCAATTATAGTTGACATACAATATTATGTTAGTTTCAGATGTACAACAAGTAATTAGACACAGAACTTACTAACTGCTCATCAGGTTAAATTTTGTACCCATCTGACACCATACGTAGTTATTAGAATATTATGACTATATTCCCTAAGCTTTACAACCCCTTGACTATTCTGTTACTATCAATTTGTAGTTCTTAATCCCTTCACCTTTCTCAACCAACCTCCCAACTCTGCTCCCATCAAGCAACCATCAAAATATTTTCTGTATTTATGAGTCTGTTTCTGTTCTGCTTGTTCACTTATTTTGTGTCCATTTTTTAGATTCAATTGAGGATAGATACGTATTTATTGCCATTTTATTGTTCATATACATATATTTAAATATGTCTTTATTGATTTCAGAGAGAGGAAGGGAAAAGGGGAGAGAGATAGAAACATCAATGATGTGAGAGTCACTGATAGGCTGCCCCTTGCACACATCCCACAAGGGATCGAGCCCACATCCCTGGCATGTGTCCTGACTGGGAACTGAACCTCGATCTCCTGGATCATAGGTTGATGCTCAACTGCTGAGCCATGCTGGCTGGGCTATTGTTCATATTTCTATCTTATATATTTTTTCTTTTTCTTTTTATTAAAGAAGACCCTTTCACATTTCCTGTAATACTGGTTTGGTGGTGACTAACTCCTTTAGATTTTTCTTGTCTGGGAAGATCTTTATATGTCCTTCAATTCTAAATGATAGCTTTGCTGGGTAGTTGGTCCTTGTTTTTTATCACTTTGAATATTTCTTGCCAATCCCTTCTGGCCTGCAAAGTTTCTGTTGAGAAATCAGTTGACAGTCTTATGGGAGCTCCCTTGTAGGTAACTAACTGCTTTTCTCTTGCTGCTCTTAAGATTCTCTCTTTGTCTTTAACCTTTTGTATTTAATTATGACGTGTCTTAGTTTGGGCCTCTTTGGGTTAATCTTGTTTGGGACTCTCTGTGCTTCCTGGACTTGTATGTCTATTTCCTTCATCAGGTTAAAGAAGTTTTCTGGAACCCTGGGCTGGGGGGCCTCGTGTGAGACTGGGACCCCTCACTCTTCAGGGGGGACCTCTGCTGCCAAGATATCCCTCCTGATTTTATCCACCACATGTGGGTGTGGAACTAGTTGGTTTCATGTTTACTCCTTCTACCTGTCTCGATGTGGCTTCTTCTTTATATTTTTAGTTGTAGGACTTCTGTTTAGCTAGATTTTAGGGAATTTTTAATAACCTGAACATAGAGAATTTTATGTGTTCTTTCCTTATTAGACTAATTGAAGAGGTTCCCACTAGCCAACTTGGACATAAATAAGGATAATAATTGGAATGCATTAAAACACATCAAAATGTTTAAGTCCAGAAGTGTACACTGATCTTAAACAACGAAACAAAATCTCATTGTTCTCCTTTGGAAAATGCTAGAAAAATAATTATATTTTAAAACTTGTAAATACAGGGAAAGGTTTAAGCATTTATTTTGCCTTTTTTTGTATGACTATACTGCAGGGTAACCAAATGCTTTGCAAGGAAAAGTTACTGTTTGTAGACGTATCCACCTAGTAAATGTAGAAGTTATGCCAGAATTATCATATCACCATTTTGCAACCCGTTATGAAATAATGGACCTAGACAATGATTATCAATGGCTGCTCCCAACTCAAAAGGAGAGACAATTAGACATGATAGGCTTCATAATGTAAGTACACAATACCACCTAAGAATGCTTCTTACCAAAAATTAGTACCAGAAATCACCAAGCCAAGAGAAAGACAGACAGACAGACAGACCAGAGAAAGACTATAGTTTCAGATAGATTTAAGAAATATTTAAATAATTGAATTTTTATGGACTTCATTTTAATCCTGTCTGGATCATTGAAAATAATGCTAAATTAATATTATTTTTAGTATCTAATATTATTGTTGCTTTTACAAAACAAAATATTTCTAATCTTTTAGAGAGACACTCTGATATATTTATAGACATAATGAAATGAGTATGAGATTTGTTTTACAAGAATCCAGTAGTTGAGGTATGGGGCTATCAAACACTTGTACAAGCAGCTCATCATTTTATAGATGAATAAAAATGGACAATTGTTGAAAGTAAATAATAGGTACATGAAATTAATTATTTTAGTCTTCCTGATTTTTGTATATGTTTGAAATTCCCATAATAAAATGTTAACAACAACAAAGCAACAAAACAATAACAAAAACCCCTCTAAGGCCCATATACTTTAGCTACTTGTCCAACACCATCTACATAATTAGGGACAGTTCAAACCTGAAATTGGACTCTTGACTTCCAATCAAATACTCTTTCCCTTATAACAAGCTGTTTTGCTGAGAAGCCAAACTTCTGGGGTACCAAATTATCTGCCCAAAGCTTGACAAGCCAATGGGTGAACTAGGAAATACACTATGGGGCTATCAAACACTTGTATAAGCAGCTCATCAGTAAGCAGCCAAGTGGCAAATTGGGATTGACTGGGAGTACAGAGCAGCTGTTGACTTTTGAAGTATTGCCCAAAGCTCTTGGCTTTTCCCCATTTGGCCTTTAAGGGAGCCATTTCAAAAACAGACTGGCCTTCAAAATGCCCAAACAAACATAGTTGAAAGGCTGTTTAGTCTGTGCTTAGACTTTTCTTAATGGCATCACAAGAATTCGTTTTTGCTGAGAGCTATACAGTCAGACCAACATGGAGTCTTGTGATGAATGCTGAGGTTAGAGCACCTGGGCACCAAGATTTAGAGACTAGTTAGATTGGAATGTCATTTCCATATTAATGAAGATTGCTGCTTCACTAGACACTAAAACTCAGTCATCATAGATGTAGTTCTTGGCATTGTCAAGACACTGGGGCTGGGAAGTAGATCTGTGGGGAGATGAAGAACTAATGAAGAACTAATGAAGATCATACTGAAAATCAGAAGGGTGATAAAGTGGCAGCAGGACAAAACCAGGAAAGGGAATACACATTCTCTGAAGGAGGTACATACTGACCCAATATTTAAATGCTGCTAGTTAGGCAGACATTCATTGCTATTATTTCTTGTTCTTTCTTTTTATTTTTTTTTCTTAAAATTTTTTTTAATTAAAAAATTTTAAAAATATATCTTTATTGATGTCAGAAAGAGGAAGGGAGAGGGAGAGAAATAGAAACATAAATGATGAGAGGGTCATTGATTGACTGCCTCCTGTACACCTACCACTGGGGACAGAGCCCAAAACCAGGGCATGTGCCCTGACTAGGAATTAAACCAAGATCTCCTGGATCCTAGGTCGATGCTCAACCTCTGAGCCATGCTAGCTGGGCTCTTTTCTTTCTTCTCTTCTCTTCTCTTCTCTTCTCTTCTCTTCTCTTCTCTTCTCTTCTCTTCTCTTCTCTTCTCTTCTCTTCTCTTCTCTTCTCTTCTCTTCTCTTCTCTTCTCTTCTCTTCTCTTCTCTTCTCTCTCTTCTCTTCTCTCCTCTCCCCTCCCCTCCCCTCCCCTCCCCTCCCCTCCCCTCCCCTCCCCTCCCCTCCCCTCCCCTCCCCTCCCCTCCCCTCTCCTCTCCTCTCCTCTCCTCTCCTCTCCTCTCCTCTCCTCTCCTCTCCTCTCCTCTCCTCTCCTCTCCTCTCCTCTCTTCCTCCCTCCCTCCCTCCCTCTCTCTCTCTCTCTCTCTCTCTCTCTCTCTCTCTCTCTCTCTCTCTCTTTCTTTCTTTCTTTCTTTCTTTCTTTCTTTCTTTCTTTCTTTCTTTCTTTCTTTCTTTCTTTCTTCTATGTATTTGGTGATGAGGATCTCCTTGGAGGTCATTTATGGGGAAAAAAGGTGAAGTGAAATTCTTGTGTTATCAGTGCTAATGCTAATGCTTTCACCTTTCCATAGTCAATATTCAACATAGATATATTTCAGGCATTTGCTCCTAATGGGCATCTTTTGCTTTTTCCTGTCCAGTGTTCATTCCCATTTTTCTAACAGTACTCCATACTTTCCTTGAAAAACTATCACTTCCTCAACATGTGTGGTCTTAGTGGAATGGTTAATCAAATGGGCACCTGACCCAAGTTTTGCTGACTTGATTCATTTTAGTGGAAGTTTGGATACTGAGGCTGTGATTTATCCCAATAGTAGCATTTTCAAGAGAGTAGCTATTGGGTAATGCTCTCTAGAACACTAAGACATTGCTACTCTGCATCCTATCCTTTCAAAGGCAAGGAATGTGATTATATTTGGAAATAGGGCTTTTAGAGAGGTAATTAAGGTTAAATGAGGTCATTATGGTGGGACTCCCCTGGAAAATTAATCTTTATCTTAGTGTTGTGGGCTGTGTCCCCACCCCTTCATTCATCTTTTGAAGTCCTAACCCCCAGTAACTCAGTATTTGACTGTATTTGGAGAAAGATATTTAAAGGGGTAATTAAGGTAAAGTGAGATCATAAGGGAGAGCCCTAATCCAATATGACTAGTGGCCTTATAAGAGGATGAAGAGGAACTAGCGCTCACTCAATCTGTGTGAACACAGTAGAAAGGCCAAGTGAGGATAGCAAGGAGGCAGCCATCTGCAAGCCAGGAAGAGTTCTCACCAGAACATCACTGATGGCACCTTTACATTAGATTCCTGGCCCCCAGAACTGTGAGAAAATAAATTTCTGTTGTTTAAGCCGCCCAGTCTGTGGTATTTTGTTATGGAAATCCTAATAAACTAATGTTCCCTGTTTTTCCAACAATACACCATATGTCCATACAAAAGACTCCCAATAGCCTATGATTCTTAGGTAAGGTCAATTTAATGTTTTTATCAATACCTCCAACTTGACTGAATCTCAACACCCTCTAGCTGCACCCTGCTGTTTCTATGTTCTGTTGCTGATCTGAATGACCCCAGTAGCGCTTCTGGCACTGTCCCAGCATTTTACCACTGCTGTGTTCAGGACACCTGAATGGTGGTGCTTACCTGCTTTTAGCCTCCAAAACTTTAGGAACTCTAGAGTCTGTGCTTGACCCTGAATCCTCTAACAATCTTGCATACTTTTGGATCTATGGGTCTTTATTTAGTCAGCACATCTTCTACTAGTCATTTTCTTATCCCACAATCACATAAAACTTCTTCTTTTTTTTTTTTTTTTTTTGCCCAGCACAAATAGGGGATCTTTAAGGGTTAGATCAGGATGGATTTAAGTCCAGTTTCACGTTGTACTTGGCTACACTGTGACCCTTTCTTTGGGCCTGTTTTTGCATCTGGCCCACTATGCAGAACTTTTCTCATTATAATTTTTCTTCAAAGGGATTCAATTGTTTCTTCTGCAATCTGGCCCCTGTTTCTCTTACTTACACCCCATTGACATACGTCTGAACCCAGATTACAAACAGTTCAAAATCTTTTCCTCAAGTCTGCTGAAACCCAAGAAAATTATAGCTAGATAAGTGGTGAAGGGTTACCTAACTTTACAAGCTGTCATGTCTAAGTCTCATCCAGCCAAGTGGTTTGCAGAATTCCTGTGTGACTTTTACCAGTTGAACTTTTTATGTTTCATTTCATTTTTGCTTAGCTCTTAGGACAGAATCTGATATAGAGATGAATAATATATTCAGGTGAATGAGAAGGACAGCAGTGTCAAAGCCCGAAGAATCCTAAGCAGGGTCTCCTCTTCCCTCTTGCTTTTTTCAGGCCTGCTATCCATCCTGCATAGCTTTTCCTAATACTACCTGAACTTTTTTAGCATCCCAGTACCAACCCAAACTTCCTGCTATTGTTGTACCTTGAGACAATTGCTTTTCCTCAGCTTGCCTCCAATATCAAGTGGATATATTTAAATGATCTCTTACTCTCCTCCCCTGTTCTCTCTTTAGTTTTCAGAACATTCTTGAAAACTGCTGGCAACAGTGACAACCCATGTCCTGTGTCCCTTGCTTTCCTTCATTTGACCAATTAACACTGCAGAGCAGAATCTCTGTCCCTCTTTATTTTGTCCAGACACTAGGGCCAGGCCACAATGGCACTGCTTCTACTCCACCTTCTTACAGAAAACCAGGTGGTTTTCCAGAGGGAAAAATGTGTGTGCAATTACCTACCTCACACAGGTGTCTTGCTTTTAGGTTAAAACCTAAAAGATATGATTACTTACAACCATCATTCATTATCTGACATTTCTTGTGTTTTCAGAGAACAGATATAATCACTAAAAAGAATTGACAGATAATGCAGGAGTTACTTAATCTGACTCTTCTGGTTTATGTTGGCTAATTCTGTAGAATCAGATATAGGCGTTATCAACCAAGAAAGTGAATAGTCAGTAACTTGTAAAGAAGTTTAAACAAGAAAAAAAGAATAGTTGTGGTGTTCCCTAAATAAACAGGGGATTCCTATTTGTTTAATTTGTAACCAATTCCCTAAAGTAAGAAATTTTCTTGTACAAAACAAATATGTTTTCCCCTCCTCACCTTATTATGCCTGTTACTACAGGAAGTGGTATATCTCATTGTTCATTTGTTGATGTTAAATTAGCCCTTATGTGTCTTTTTCTTTGTAACTGCAACAGAAATGATCACCACATGGAATCTTAGGTCATCCTTATTTGAACTGCATTTTTAAACTCAGGAATATTTTACCTTAAATTCTGGTCCCACCGGATGTCCCATTCTTGCCCATTGTTTTCCCCCTAAGTTGGTATTGCTTGGAGGTTGTGCTTTGACCATGTAGGGTACTTGTGTAAATTAAATAAATGTGTATAATCAAAAGTGCACTTTCCAAAGTCAATTCTAGATTTCTTCCATATTAATATTTATATTATTTTTGAAATTTCACTCTTCCAAATTTTGATTCATAAAAGAATCCCAGGAATTTCTTGTGAGAGATATGCCCGATCAAGATCTGTCTCCTCATCAAGTTACCCACTCACCTGTTACCCTACATAGTGTCCACAAAAACATGGTGCTTAAAACCATCAGGATTATTTTTACTCCAGGCCTTCAAGATAAATTTATATTTTGTGGACATGGGGAGACTTAGTTTCCTATCCATCTGTTGCCGAATTTTAACATGCTTCCCCCAAAATATCTATGCTTGATTTCCAAGTGTCATTACTACAAATACTTAACTTTTGTGGGGAAAATTTATTTTCATAGAGAGTGATGGCACAAAAAATAATGAATGAATTGTCATAAAGCAGTCCTCCTTAGGTGAACAACTGATTAGTCTTGCCAAAGAGGTTAACCCACTTGGCACCTCTCAGTCTAGAAGATGGGCCAAATCAACACGGGGGTAGCGGCAATATGTAAATACTGTATTATATCAGTGTATTTCAAAATACCATTTTGTCACATGGACAATGGTGGGGAGAGGGACTAGGGAGGGGGAAGGAATGGGGTGGAACGGATCATTGGGGAGAAAAAGGGACATCTGTATTATTTTAAACAATAATAAAATTTTAAAATAAAAAATAAAAAAATACCATTTTGTCTAGTATGTCTGCAAAGGATGTTTCTTTCTCAGAAACTGGGCCAACTAAATAAAAATCCATTAAGAAAAATCTTTAATAATAAAATATACTTATGAACACCAGCAACAAGTTCTTTGAAAAGCTGTAATTCAGTCCTCAGTGCTCCCTCTACTTTCAATTCTCTTTTCTTATGATTTTTGAAAGTTCTTAGAAATAGTAGTAAATATGAGACTCCTGGAAAATTAGCATTTCATTATTTTTTTTTTGAAAAGAAACCAATAGAACAGCAAAGGAAACCAAGCCATCATCCAAACAAAAAGACAAACTATGGATTGGGAGAAGATATCTGCCAGTTAAAAATCCAATAAGGGGTTAAAATTCAAAATTTATAAAGAACTTATACAACTTAACACCAAAAAAACACAAACAATCCAATTAAAAAATGGGCAGAGGACCTGAATAGACATGTCTTCCAAGAGGACATACAGATGGCCAATAGACATATGAAATGATGCTCAAAGTCACTAATCATCTGAGAAATGCAAATTAAATCCACAATGAGCAATCACCTTATCCCTGTCAGAATGACTATCGTCAATAAATCAACAAATAACAAGTGTTGCTAAGGATGTGGAGAACAGGGAACCTTTGCGCATTATTGGTGGGAATGCAGATTGGTGCAGCCACTATGGAAAGAGTGTGGAGGTTCCTCAAAAAATGAAAAATAGAACTACCTTATGACTCAGCAATTCAACTTCTGGGTATTTATTCAAAGAAATCCCAAACACTAATTCTAAAAGATATATTCATCCCTATGTTTACTGCAGCATTATTGACAATCACCAAGATATGAAAGCAACCCACGTGCCCATCAATAGATGGGTAAAGAAGTGGTATATATATAATATATATATATATAATGGAATATGATTCTATGATACAAAAGAATGAAATCTTGCTATTTGTGACATGAATAAACCTAGGGGATATTGTGCTAAGTGAAATAAGTCAGACAGAGAAACACAAATACCATATGATTTCACCTGTATATGAAATTTAAAGAAGGAAATAAATGAGCAAACAAAACAGAAACAGACTCATAGATCCAGAGAACAAACTGAGGGTTGCCAGATCGGAGAAGGTCTAGGGCCTGGGTGAAAAAGGTGAAGGAATTAAGAAGTACAAATTGGTACTTACAAAATAGTCACGGGGATGTAAAATGCAGGGTAGGGGATATAATCAATAATATAATAACTGTATGGTACCAGATGGGTACTACAATTATTCGGGGGATCACTTCATAAATTATATGAATATTTAACCACTATACTGTACACTTGAAACTAATATACAATAATATTGAATGTCAACTGCAATTGAAAAAATAAGACCAAATAGTATGGGATGGAGAAAGAGTCCATGGGACCATCTCTCCCACTGATGTGCAGGACAGGCTGGGCCAAGTGAATCAGGTGAGAGTGCAGACCAGGGCAAAATATCAAGGAGAGTTAGGGTGAGGAGGAAGATTGAAGGAAGAATTCTCAGAGTGGCTGGGATGTTTGTTTAAAAAGCAGCAGGGATTATCTGATAAAGTGGGTAAACTGTTTGTTATTTTTATAATGTAAATGAAACCAGTAGTAAAGTAAAAAGCTGACATCCTCTCACAGGACAGATAAAGCCAAATGATCATATTTAGATTCATTTACAGAAGAAAGCAAACATTTTATTCCTACTCTCCAACACTTACCAACTCATTGTAGCCTCTTGGAATGTTTATTGGGGTTGTGTGAATGGAAAGTGAAGGGAGGAGGGCGGGGGCAGGGAAGACTGTATTAAGCCCTCAGTTTTGCCTTCAGGCTTCCCATGAAGTGTACTAAGCATTTCAAATTGGCAATACAATGAACATTACACAGAAGTAAGAATTGATTGGTTCTTTCTTACTTCTGCACCTCAAAATTATTATTGCAAAATGATTTTGCCTACCATTTACCCACACGGACCTGACCCAAAAGATAATTATTTTTAAAAAGGTATACAAATAATTCAAAACAAAACAAGCTCTTAACAAAAACACCCCCCACAACTTACTTGAAGTCCCCGGAAAGCTTGTAGTGAGAGCAGCATGTGACTGATGTGGTAAATTAGTCCTGTTGGGGAGAAGTAAAGACAAAATATGGATTCATTGTTTTTTTGAAAGGCAGCCATATTTCCAAGAAAATGCGTACACCACATTTTATTAAGAAATTATATCTTTCCCCATGCTTTCCATCTCTTTTACATGCTGGCAATGGCGAGCAGGCTAAACAGATGTGATGAAAGAATTAATACCAGTCTTGGGAACATGTAAACAAAATATTTCTTTTGAAACACCTACCTTTACATTTCATTAGATCAATCAGACTGGAAGGGCCTGGATTAGGGAAATGATTTACATGGTTCAGGCTGTTCTTACAGCCTTTGTAATATGAAAAATGAGAAGATGAATTGAATATTTCTCCAATGAATTGGCATGGGGTTTCAAATCTTGCTTTGACTGGGATAACTGTTTGTTTTAGTGCTAATAAATTTGACTTGGTAAGAATTTTTGTTTTTCTTTTTCTAAGATCCGTTAGTAGGGGTGGAAAAAATTTCCCTTCTTTCCTTCTAGATTCTTTGGCTGGTCTAATAACTAAACTGATATAAGACAGACTAACAGGAGAAAAGCAAACTTAATTACCTACGTATGGGAGCCCCATAAAGATATGAAGATGCAAACTACAGTCAGGTAATTGAGGCTCATATAACTTCTTGAGCTAATGAAAGGGGTAGGGGTTTGAGGACCCAAAAGGGATGAAACCATTCACAGGAAGGCAGAGGAGATATTTGGAAAAGAAAAGGTTGCCCTGTTATGCAAATAAGCTTCTTAGGTTCAAAGGTATCTCTGGTAATAGCTGTCTTCCTGGTATAGGCTCCCTTTCCAATGTAAATTTAGGCATCTGAGGGGGAGGCAAAGAGCTTTTCCCGAATCTGTTGGGTTTTGATTGCCTTTACCTCAAAATAATCCTCCTGCCAAGTGACATATTTTGGGGTGTTAAATTCTGCTCTCTTTCACATTCTTAGCGGCCATACATTTGTCTTTGTGTAGCACCAACTCTCCCCACTGAGCAAGCAGCGTAACCCGTCAAAGAACAAGTATATAGGATTAGCACATTATGAAGAATAAAGAGAAGCTTTCAGCTCTCTGTCATGGATGATATTTATCACATTTTTCATGACCGGCTCTAATAACAGTGCAGAGATAAAATAGGCCTGATGCATCTCTCCTGTGCAGAGAATTTTACAGCAGCAACCATGAGAAATCCAGGAGACGAAACAGGCGCTTCTCCCCTCTTGCAGTTTCTGTTAGTCTGAAATGGGAGGTGTGTGTGTGGGGGGGAGACTCCTCTACAAAAGTGGGCTTGAATCTTCTGTCTGTTATGCTAATGTATTCATAGAAAAAGCTGGTGCTGAGGGCGGTTCTCCAATTAAGACAAATGAGCCACATTGAATTTCTCCCCCAGGGCACAGCAGGGGTGCTGGCAAAATCTACTTTATTCTTTTCTGTCAGGGCTGAACTGGAAACAAAAGCATGAAAATTCAACACATCCACTTACAGAATAATAAAGGCTGTTGTTTAAAGCGTGAACAGTTTTGGCACCCTTCTGGGGCCTTATGCAAATCACTCTTCCTCTCAACTGCTACCTCGCCATCGGTCTTGGAAATTAAAGATGTACTTGGTCGGTTAACAGTTGAAAGGAGAAGAACAGGCTGAAACTCAATTAGATTTGTATTAAGCAAATAAATCAGGACTGACGGGTATTGGCTAAACTAAAATGCATTATGGGCTGACAGTAATTCTAATTTGATTGACAAATATATGTGGTATGTTATTAACCTAAATGAAAGATAAAAATCCTTTATTTTTTAAAAAAGGATTTTACTCTAGTGAACAATCCTCTCCCCCTCTAAAGTTACACAAAAAAAATAAACAGAGACCACCGACACGGTGCTGTTTACAATCCTTGCCCAAGAACACCGGAAATCTATTTCCTGATACATGTTAAGAGTTTAAGACCAAATTATTCTGCAGAAAGACATTTGTTTTCATTGATTTATTTGGTGTAATGTAAGGGTGGAACACATTTATTTGGTGGAATGAAGCACACCAAAACACACTATGTTTATCATGGGGAGTAACACAAAAGCATGGATCTGTACATGCCTGGTTATTTATACATGATGCTTTTTTACACTAGGATATATACCGAGGAGTTTTAAATGAGGTTAAAGTTACGAATGACTATTTCAATCAAATGCTCCAAAGCTTTGAATGGGGGGGAAAACACCTCTTAAAAAGAACAAATGTGTTGTGTGTGGTTAGAGGAATGAGACTTTCCCCTTGTGAGAAGATTTTGGGAGTCTTTTTATCTCGTCTCGTTGTCTTTGCTGTTTACATTTTTAGAATTTACAAAAACTTAAGTCATTACATTTAACATGCTGCCAAGTGAAGAATTAAACGGCAGTTTAATACTTTTGCTTTTGTTACAGCCATCTTCTATTTTCCCCATCTTTCCTGTTCATCTGTACGACCACCTTTTTCTTCTGGCTGCCAGATTAGACTCATTCGTATCTTTCAATGTTCTTTCCTTCTGTCTTTTCCTACCTGGCTGTTCTTGCCAAATCCTGCTGCGTTTTGCTCTGCATCGGTGCCAGCAATGGTCCCTCTCTCCCCTTCAAAACCTGCCCAAACCTTTGCCCCGTGTGGGCTGCTTCCTGCCGCAGCTCTGCCAGCCCTGTTCTTACTCTTCCTGTTCTCATCTCTCCTCTGCTGAGCACATCAATGATCCTCAGCCAAAATACCTTCCTCTGGCACCCAGGCCCACGTTTTCCTCCCACCACCATCAATAATACCCTTCATTGATACTGAGAGTGAAGTTAGAACATCAGAGAATGAGACAGCGCCAATCGCTGTCAGGTTTCACACACATTTTCTTTCATCCCAGATTAAATTCTCTATTTTTAGCTTTTCAAGCGGTTGCTGTCTCAGACCTCTCAGCCTCTACTCTCATTTATCTCCTCTCATTCCCCTGCATAGCTGGCCATCAGATGGGTTTCTTTTTGTCTCTCTTTCTCTTTTTATTTTTTCGTCTACTCTTTTTTTCTGCCACTTCCTGTGAAATTTACCTGAGAACTCAGTTTTCAAAACTTCAATATCCATCTCAACACTCATATACAATCTGCTAATGAAAAACCCTACCACTTATTGTGGGTTTAGAAAAACTTTGTCCTGTAATATTTATTTAATGCTTTTTTGGGGCTTCATACTCTTTTAGTTACATCCTTTATTATGTGATGATTGTTAAACATGAGATTAAATATGATTTTCTTGAAGGATTTTGTTTATGCCTGTTAGATTATCCATTTTTTTTTTTTTTCTATTTAAGAGCAACAGCATCTAGACCTTTGGCATGCATAAAGAATCCATTCCATGGACTGTCATAAATCTCAAGTTTTTTTCTCATTTTTTTTATTGTGGTAAATTGTACATAATATAAAATTTACTGCTTTAACCATTTTTAGGTGTACAATTTAGTGGCATTAAGAACATTCACAATGTTGCGCAACCATCACCGCTATCCATTTCCAGAGCTTTTCCCTCATCCCAACATGAAGCTCTGTACCCAATAAACATTAACACTCCATTCCTCCTTGCCCCCAGCCTCTAGTAGCCTCCACTCCACCTTCTGTCTCTGTGACTTGACTGTGTCCTAGGTAATTAATGTAAGTGGAGTCACACAACATGGTCCTTTTGTGACTGGCTTACTTCACTTAGCTTAATCATAATATCTTCAAGGTTTGTCCTTTTTGTAGCACCAGAATTTTCTTTCTTTTTAAGGCTGACTAATATTCCACTGTATGTATATGCTGCATCTTGTGGATTCATTCATCTGTTGATGATCTGTCGAGTCATTTCCACCTTTCGGCTACTGGGATTAATGGGGCTGTGAATAGAGTATAGAAGTAGCTGAGTCCCTGCCTTCAGTTCTTTTGGCTGTTGGATCTGAAGACTGGATGATACAAATGCAGTAAAGGTTTTCATCAGAAAACTTTTATTTTTCTTCTTTTTTAACATATATATTTTTAGTTGAAATTTATTGGGGTAACGTCTTTTTCTTCTTAAACCCTTTTGTGTCTTCATCCTTGCCATCACCCTGTGAAGCAGTTCATTTTCTTCTTGGGGATATTTTCAGCCAAGATACACAACTTGATATGCACTCACAAGGCAAAGCTAAGTCAAGACAAGCAAGGTGACTTTGATGCTCCCTTCCCACCTCTCTTCAAATGCTCAATGAATCTGGAAATAGGAAAGTACCCTAACTGCCCAGTATAAACCAAGTTATATCCCAGGGGGTATAATTTTCACACTTCAGATTCATATTCAAAGGATTTTTCTGCTTCTTATAGTGCAAGGGAACTAGTGAAAGCAACACAGGAAGTCAGGCATGAGAGGAGGATTGACACCTGAGTAATCAGAAGGCTTTGTTCCCTAAAGCCCAGTTAAATAGTGTTGAGCTATCACCCAGTACTAACAGAAACAGTTTTCTCTTGCATTGCTCTAAAACCAACTACTAAATAATGTCAGGATATCTTTGAGGCGATAGTGTGTAATCACACAGTTCTTTTGAAGGGAATGTAGTTAAGATAAAAAAAAACCCAAAAAACAAAAACCAAAAACACGCCCAAAGGTAGAGAGCTTTTAACTACTAGCCATTTGACAATATTACTTTTCACTTTCCCTCCTGGCCTCCGTCTCTCCTCCATAATCCTAAGAATAAATCTTCTTTCTGAATTTAGTGTTGGAGAAAGAGATTCTGCAATTGCTTGAAGAAATATTCTTGCTGTTTTTCATTTGTTCTGTTGACTTCACTATATTTTAACATGTAAGTGTTATAGAGAGCATATTCTGAGTTACTAAGTTGCTTATCCACTTGCTGTGCAAGAGAATTTCAAGCCATCAAAGAGCTCAAGTTTCCTCATATAAAAGGCCATTTTGATCCCCAAGGCAGGTAAAGATCAGGAGAGAAGAGAGATAGAGGTAGAGACGGAGATAAAAGGAGAGAGGCAGAGGGAGAGGGAGAGGGGGAGAGGCAGAGACAGAGAGACAGGGAAACACATATGTGATATATGTGATTTCTCTAGGGGCAATACTACTCATATCTCCTCTGTTTACCTTGAAAAGTTTCCAAAGGACATTTAGGGAGCAGCAGTGTTGTGTCACTGGGTATTGGTAAACTATATCCCTGATTTGAGATATTTTATACATTTTTAAAAATATATCTTTATTGATTTCAGAGAGTGGAAAGGAGAGGGAGAGAGAGAGATAGAAACATCAATGATGAGAGTCACTGATCGGTTGCCTCCTGCACGCCCCTGACAGGGGATCAAGCCTGCAACCTGGGCATGTGCCCTGACCGGAAAGAAAGCCCCGATGGCCTGGATCCTAGGTCATGCTCAACTGCTGAGCCATTCCTGGCCGGGCTGAGATATTTTAATAGCCAGGAAATTGGTCCAAAAGTCAAGGTCTAGGCTTCTCCTCAGTTGGGGCCCTGTCTGTCTCCACACAGCTTTTATGGCAGCTCTCCCAGCTTCTCTGTGCTCCAAGGCCCCTGAATTGACAGATTGTTCTTTCTTAGTTCTCAGCATCATACTCTTTTATTTTATTTCCCCAAATATGCTTTAAATATAGATATTTTAAATAGCTAATGCCCTATCTGTGAATCTTTAAAGGATTTATAGAGGTGTGCTTGTATCCTTACTTCATTCATATATATCAATTTTATCTATCTATCTCTATCTATCTATCATCTATCTATCTATCTATCTATCTATCTATCTATCTATCTATCATCTATCTATCTATCTATCTATCATCTATCTATCTATCTATCTATCTATCTATCTATCTATCTATCTATCTATCTATCATCTATCTATCATCTATCTATCATTTATCTATATATGTTCTATCTCAACTTTGTTATAGAGAAAGCTAGAACACATCTGGGACCAGCCTGACAGTCAATTAATCAAAAAAGTTAGGGTAGGAATACATGAACAATGAAATATATATACTTTAGATATCCATCCAGCAATCTTTTTATGTAGGGATAAAAGCATTTCCACCAACAAGCAGGTACCATTGAGTCTCCATCAACCTGGCTAAGTCTATTAGCCCTGCCCTGGTGATTCCCTTAAACCTTGCCCCATCCAACATGTGGGCCCATCCAAGCTGTTTCTAGTGTTTTTTCAATACGAATAGACTGTCTTGACTCATGCTTCAGACTTTCCTAAAATCTCTCAAATAAGCAGCATCTGGCCCCTGCCTGTACCGTACCTTTTGGAAGTAGCCCCAGGCCCCAGCACTGGTGGCAGCCAGCCTTAGTTCACCGTTTGAGCTCCCCTGGGCACCTCCAAGCCTAGCACAAGTAGCAGCCACCTGCAGATCACTTTGTAGCTCATGCTGGGAGGCCTTGGATGGAACATAGACAGCATTTGACCTTGACCTGCACTTCCTGAGAGGCCCCAGAGCCAGCGCACCTGGTGGACAGCTTCAGACCACATTGAAGTGCTACTCAACCACCTCCACAAGCAACACATTCAAGGGACTGACTCAGTGGGCACCAGAGACCTGTTGAAATAAGTCCTGCTCTGTGGGGTGGGACCGTGCACAGCTGATCCCCTATGGTGGTCCCAGGCAGTCCTTGCAGTCAATTGGCCTGGGGGTAAACCCCTCCCATTGGCATGCCAACAGCAAGCAAGGCTCAACTACAACTGGAGGGTATGCACAGCCCACACGGCTGGGGGGACGCAGCTGGAGGGCCCAGCGTGGGTGAACAGGGAGGCTGAGCCACGGACTCCACAGGACACCTACTACATGAGGCCACTCTACTGAGCCTGGGAGACTCAGCAGCTCCACCTGATACATAGAAGAAAACACAGGGAAGCAGCCAAAATGAGGAGACAAACGGGTCCCAACTGGAAAAGAAATAAAGAAAAGAAAGAAAAAGGACTAAATGAAATGGAGGCGAGTAAATGAAAAGGTACAAAGTTCCAAACAAATGTTATAAGGATGCTCAAGAAATTCGGTGAGAACTTCAACAGCATAGAAAGGACATGGACTGGGTTCCAGGCTCTATCCCAAGTAGGGGGTGCGTAAGAGGCAGCCGGCCGATGCCTCCCTATCATAAATGTTTCTCTCTCTCCCTCTCCCTTCCTCTCTCTCTAAAATCAATAAAAACATATTTAAAAAAAAAGCAAAAGAAAAACAAAATAAAACATAGAAACCATAAAAAAGAAACCCGTCAGAAATGAAGGATACACTAATTGAAATGAATAATTTATAGGGAATCAACAGTAGAGTAGATGGAGCCAAGAATCAAGTCAATGATTTGGAAGATAAGGAAGCAGAAAACACCCAATCATAACAGCAAAAAGAAAAAAAGAATCTAAAAAATGAGGATAGCGTAAGGAGCCTCTGGGACAACTCCAAGCATACGAACATTCACATCAAGGGGCTGCAGGAGAAGACAGAGAGCAAAGAATTGAAAAACTATTTGAAAAAATTGTGGGAAACTTCCCTAATCTGGTGAAGGAAATAGACTTACAAATTCAGGAAGCATAGAGGGTCCCAAACAAGATGAACCCAAAGAGGCCCATACCATGACACATCAAAATTAAAATGCAAATGGTTATCGACAAAGAGAGAATCTTAAAAGCAGCAAGAGAAAAGCAGTTAGTTACTTACAAGGGAGCTCCCATAAAACTGTCAGCTAGTTTCTCAACAGAAGCTTTGCAGGCCAGAAGGGACTGGCAAAAAATATTCAAAATGATGAAAAGCGAGGACTTACAACCAAGATTACTCTAAACAGCACTCTAGCCAGTTTTCTCAGTGGTTAGAGCCTCGGCTTACAGACTGAAGGGTCCCCGGTTTGATTCTGGCCAAGGGCATGTACCTCTGTTTTGGGCTCAATCTCTGGCCCTGGTCGGTCTCTTTCACATCAATGTTTCTCTCTCTCTCTCCCTTCCAAAAGCAAAGGAAAGCAATGGAAAAAATATCCTCAGGTGAGGATTAAAATATATATATATATAAATAATAAAATCTATCAACAATTGAATCTTAAAAACAAAGCAAATGAACAAGCAGTACAGAAACAGACTCACAGACGCTGAGAACATTTTGATGGTTGCCAGATGGGAGAGGGGCAGAGGGGATGGGTAAAAAAGGTGAGGAGATTAAGCAGTACAAATTGGAAGTTACATAATAGTCATGGGGATATAAGTACAGCATAGGGAATATAGTCAATAATATTCTAATAACTATGTATGGTGTCAGATGGGTACGATATTTATTGGAATGATCATTTAGTAAGTTGTATTATGTCTAATCACTGGGGTGTACACTTGAAACTAATATAATATGTCAACTGTAATTGAAAAATAAAAAATGATTAAAAAAAACTCTCTTTCCCTCCACAATTGAGCAATTTAACTTCTCAGTGCTTCTATACTTTTCTATAAATTAGGCATGATCACAAATACATCACAGGGCTCTCCTGAATACAAAAGATGATAATATACAGTAATTCCTCTCAAATGTTTTCATCACTATCTTTTATGGTAGGTAGGGGAGGAATTTGAGGAAATCCACACGTACATATTAGAGAAAACTATATTGAGGTTTCCTCTTTAATGTCTTAAAAATGAATGCATATTTTGCCTTCTTATCTATTTAAATTCATTTGCTTCAATATACAAATATTTCACACAATTTGACATTAGCCATGTTTATCTTTTGATTTCTGCTATGAAGAACAAGTACTTTAGTTTGAGAAATGTAGGAAAATGCTTTGTAAACAGTATCACAAACAATTTTCTTATTATTAGAGTTCTGTTTTATTTTGGCAAACATGTGAGACATTCATTAGCATATCCACTGACTTTGATGTCTCATTTACAGATTTCTTATGCTGATGTTTGAGTTTTAAACGATTAGACAAATGATAATATTTTTTCCACCCAGATGTTGTCTACTATTTCACAGTTTTACTTTTAAATTGAGTTTTAGAGATGTATCAAGGTCAATGCCATTTTAGGAGTGCATTAACCCATACATTTATTTATCTCTTAATAATGTAATAAATTAGGGGACAGTGAATGACTATAACAGCTAATGATTTCTGTGTTATATCATTATATGATGTGTAACATAATAAAGAAAATTTTAAATGTGTATCTTGTATTTACATGACAGTACTCTTTTAATATCATTTCTGACCGCAATAATCTGAAAAAAATGTATTTCAACCAATGTACAATTCATTTAATCATTCTTTCTTGAATACCTATGCTAACACTGAGCTAGTCTTTCCATGAGAGATGTGGAGATAAATAAGACACAATCCTAGATTACTGAAAATCTCAAGAATTTTCATCTTAGCAGTTTACCAGAGAGCTACCGGACTTCTTCTACTTACAGATAACAACCTACTTATAGCAAATAATCTTTCACTGCATGGCTAAATAACTAGCTGGGCATCTGTGGGGTCAGACAGAAGTTTGTGTGAACCCCTGCTCACACACTCCCTAGGTACATGATGGTGGGACAGTTATTTAAATCTTTCTAGTTGTCAGTTTTTCAATCTGTGAAACGGGGATAATTACTGTTCAGGGTTTTGTGAAGAGTGGAAATAATATATTTAAAGCATAAAAAACAGTGACCAGAAGTTAGATCTTCCATCTCTGCTTCCTCCTACTTACTTATCTATTAGCTCGAGTTTGTGAGCCAGACACCCAGACTTGTGGACATGCAAACATGGGTGCCTTGGTTCAGGCCCATATCATGGTTCTGGGAGCTGTGAGGTGAGGGCAGGGCCACAGTAATTTGTGAATGAAAAACTGCTCTGGCTGCTCTTGTCAGAGGAGGGCAATCAATAGCCATGGCCTCCTTTTATGGTATATGTGTTGTCCTGCCCACCAGGGAAAACCAAAAAGGGAAGAAAAAGTTAATGTATTTGAATGGAACTCTAGGTTAACTTTATGGTTCACCTGGGGGCATACCAGTTTTACATTAGAGATGGAAATCCAAAGTAAGTATTCTTTTTCTCATAAAATTTTTACTTTGGGTATTAGAAATGTTTCTCTATAAGAGAAACAAATAAGGATTAAGATGAACTCTCTCTTTTAATTTTTAAAAGCTACAAAAGTTGATGGGTATTGGATGTGTGCTTAGTAAGAACTCATGCATATATTTTGAGGAAACAAAGGTCAACCTAGAAGTACTAATTCTATATTTAAAGTCATATAAATTATGCATTGATCCACAAAAACAATATTCTTAATGGCAAGTCCTCAGAATTACACAGTCAAACCAAAGTTTCATGGATATTTAAATCATATATAAATTATAATGCTGAAGAAATATAAGAGCTCACCATATGCTATGATTGCATCCATAGTTTTTTTTTTTTTAAGCTCTTCATAGACAAATTAGAAGCTTTGAGTATACCTGTATGTGTACTGTGTGTGTGTGTGTGTGTGTGTGTGTATAATACCCAAAGTAATATACATACACACACTGATGGCATTTAGAACACACTACCCCAAAATATGCCATGTTGGCATATTGAATATTTAAGCTGAAGGAATTTGAGAAACATCAGGTTGGAAGGACCCTCTCACCTCCCCCTACTTCCCTGAAGCAGGTCATAAGACTCTCAGGTGCTCTTTCTATATCTGGAGGAAAGGAACAGCCTCATCTCTGAAGACAAAGGGACGCCAGGAGGAATCCAAATGAACTTGCTAAGCTTCCCCAAGTTCACTACCCTTAACTCCCTTTTGTCCTTTCACATTTTCCCATGACTTTCGACTCTTCATCAACACTTAAGCTTAACTGTTTCTTTGGGTCTTCATTTCCTTAAGAAGGCTCCCATGTCACGTAAAAATTAAATCAATTTGTGTACTGTTTCCTTATTAATCTGTCAGTTTCATTTTCAGGCCCGGCTAAGGACCCTAAGAGGGTTGAGGGAAATGTTTTCCTCCTCTACAATATGTACATACATGTGTGTATAACAACTTGCATACTAACTCAGCACTTTCTCTTTTGTATTATTGGCACCAAATCTTACCAAGAAATCTTTGTAAATTTACTAACATCTAAAAGTAGAGCAAAAGCCATGATATGCATCATTCATATATTGCTTTCACTTCATCTTCCCTATATTTTGAAAGCCTAATATGCATAATAGCAATAGATTTTGAGTTACAGCAATTCATACCCGAAGTCCTCTGCCAAGAGTCTCCCATGGTATCATTCGTAGACCTAAAAGCAGGTAGGTCACAAATTGCATTTCTTAGCTGGCCTCCCCTCTTGTGCCCTGGCATATAAAATCTTTCCTCCCTCCTTCTCTCTCCTCTTCATTTGCCTGGACTTAGTCTTTCTGAGACCTTTGACTGTTGGACTCAGACACAATTTCTGTTTTAAGATCTCGTTAATAAAATATATAAGACTGGCTGTTCTATGAACCTGATTATACTATGCAGAATATAAACAAATATGGGCTTTATGACCCTCTCCTTTTTTTTCTAAAACATTTTTCATCAAGGTCTTGATGGGCATACAATGTTACATTGCCCTTTTTAAAAATCAGATTTGATTTACAGGAAATTTTCTCTAAGAGGATATCTTATAAATCTACTATTATTTAAGATTTGCCTGTATTGGCAAATGCAAAACTCACTCAATCCTCCCCAAAATAAAACACAAAAATAGCTGTTTTCCTAATCTTTTTTATATAGAAAAACCAAACCAAACCAAACAAAATGCACACTCACAACAAACAAAAAACACACACAAGTGGCTTGTCATGGATTTCATGATAAGGAATACTGAATCCTAGAAGCTATTTCTCAGGTTTGGACATAAGGCCTCCATAAATAATAGTGGTCAAAGTCCTTCGGATAGAATATTTATTCTAAATTACTGATGCCTGCTCAGATTCAGTTTACATTGCTCCCTTGCCATCCAAAAATGAAGTATTTACACAAAAATGGAAATTCTTATTTTTTTCCACATGGAACTGAAATTGTTCACAGGTCACAGCCAAAGGAGAGGGAAATGTCCAGATTAACCACACTTTTTTATTTTCTCAGCTGGCATTGCGCATGTCAATGGAATGTATCTGTACAAACAGCATACTCTCACATTCAGGAAGTGATATTTCAGAACAAGCTTTTGCAAAACAATACTCTATTTCTATGGTTTGGGGAAAAGCCAAGGCAAAATTTAGATTTCTTCTGTTTCATAAATGAACTCTATAATAAACACAACTAAGTCTGTAACATAGATTTATAATACGGCCATTGTAGGGAATTCAACATGAAGGCAAAATATCCCATTTGGCAAAATTAATGCTGCTGAAAATACTTGCTGCCAGCAGCTCTTATAATTACAAGGAAAGGCGATTGGTAATGAATTCCTTTAACTCGGAATTTCAATCTCGAGCCTGAATGTTGCCTATTATTAGAGTTCAAAGGCAACTATCTCCAGAATTGTTCTTTTAATGCTTGTTGGATGGTTTTAGTTGTTCTTTTCTTGTAGGCACACAATTGTTGTCTTGATCTTTATGATAAAAAGAGCTTTGCTGGATCTTTGTAGTGAACCCAGTTGGCTTGGTAACATGCCTGTAGTCAGAATTCCAAAGTGGGGAAACAAAGGCTTAGAAATTATAGGCTGAGAACTGTTTGTTCAGGACTGTGGGAATCTTACACTGGCCTATGGAACCAATGGACTCTCTTCATTAGATCCACATTCATCTATAAACTCCCCAGTTCCTTGCCCTTTAGTCTTTTCCCAAACTGGAGCTTTAACCACAATAAAAACAAATGTGGCCACTTATTTTTTAAATCAATCCCTACCAAAATTTCTAGTGTGCTACAACTCTTCCCCTTCATGTCATAATTCCAAAAGAATGACATTAACTTATTCAATGTTACATTTATTTCCATAATGAGGACATGTCAAGGGGCAAGCCTTTACTTAAAGGCAAAAAAAAAAAAAAAAAAAGCCTGCATTTAGGCTTATTTGAATGGTGATGAGTTAGCTTTCTCCCTGTCCAGATATGGTTACTTTTCTCCCAAGTTAATTAAATAAGCAAATATAGTCTAGCATGACTATTTTAGACTGCTTAGTTTAGAAAAGTCAGTCCAAATTGAAGTATAAGCCAGTGGAATTAATTTCACTGAAGAATATCATATAACAGAAACAGAAAACAGCAATTTTCTATCTTTTTTTTAACTGGGTGTAAAGGTATTCTTAAATTAAGTAACACTTTGTCATCGGATTACACAATTGTGACTTGGAAATGCCAGGAATGTTCCTTTGTGTGTCTAAATAATGCAAGCTGAATTCAGCAGTGTTCATATAAATACTTTAATTCCACTGAAGCTTTCTCAGCGGGGAGTCATGGGAACTATGGGAAACACTGGGTAAACATTTTTAAAAGCAAGAACCATTCAAGGTACACAAAAGACAGGACAGTCATAACAACAGTGGCAACCACAACCACAACAAACTAGGGAAACTGGTAGCTTTCTACTTTTATGGGCATAGGATTGAATTGTTTTTCTTTTTTTAAAAATTCCCACCATTGTTTTGGGTAAAATACCTTAAAAAATGGGAAAGATGAAGCCTGAGAAACTGAAGGGACTGAAGAATTCTAAGTAGTATCCTGTGAGAATAAGTAAAAAGAATTCTGACTAATAGTGAATCAGATAAATTAAGAATCAGAGTATGTAGGCTTTGCTATTAGATCTGAAAACTCAGGACAAATATAAATACAAATTCCTTTTAGGAAAGCCCTAACAAACTGTTCAAATTGGATAGAATGCCTCACCAATGTGAAATCACATACTTACAGCCACCTTCTAATTTTTCTTCTGAAATTTGTAGGCCCCTAGCATTAAGGAATGAACATTTAATGTGTCTTAGATCCAGTGTTACAGCTTATAGCCATTCATTATTGACTGAGCAATTAATGGTCTCATACAAGAAGAAAAATAAATAATGAGGGAAAAAATCATGCCACTTACCATTAGTGAAGCTTATAGTTTAGTTTTCTTTTTTCGTCCTGAATGTCATAGAACTCAGAAGCCAATCTACACTTTGATCCTGCAGAGTTGATGAATATTCATTTCCATATCTACCTTTCCTTCCCTTGGTCTTGCTTTCTAACTTTCTTTTTTCACACTGACCTTCTTACTGGTCCTACATACACTAACCCTGCTGCTGTCTCAGTTTTGCATTTGCTCTTCTCTTTGCCTAGATAGCTCTTCTAGAGATTTGTGCAACTTTGACCCTCATTTCCTTCAGGTCTCTACTAAAATAACTCCCTATTAGTGAAATCTTTCCTAAATATCCTCTTTTAAATATACCTTCCTTCCTGTGTTAGAGGGCTAGATAAAGAAGATGTAATATGTACACAATGGGGTACTACTCAGTCATAAGAAGGGATGAAATACTGCCATTTGCAACAACATGGATAGACCTTGAGACTATTACGCTAAGTGAAATAAGTCAGTCAGAAAAAGCTAAGACCCATATGATTTCACTCAGATGTGGGATATAAAATTGAAACTCGTGTACAAAAACAACAGTGTGGTGGATGCCAGAGGAAAGGGGTTTGGGGTGAAGGGGGTCCTAATATATGGAGACGGGAGAAAATATGACTTTGGGTAGTGGGCACACAGAGCAATATACAGATCTTGTAACGTAGAAACCCACACCTGAAACCTATATGCTCGTATTAACCAATGTCACCCCAATAAATTTAATTAAAAAATTAAAATAAGGCCTGGCTGGGCGTGGCTCAGCGATTGAGCGTCGACCTAGGATCCAGGCGATTGGTGTTCAATTCCCAGTCAGGGCACACACCCGGGTTGCAGGCTCGATCCCCTGTCGGGGGCATGCAGGAGGCAGCCGATCAATGACTCTCTCATCATTTATGTTTCTATCTCTCTCTCTCCCTCTCCTTTCCTCTCTCTGAAATCAATAAAGATATTAAAAAAAAATTAAAATAAAATAAAATAGTACCTTCTCCTATCTTATCCCCACACTCTATACCTTGTTTTGCTTTATTTTCTTCCATAGCACTAGACACCATCTGACATATAAAGGGCGGGAGAAAAGTAGGTTTACAGTTTTTTGTATGAAAAAGAATACAATCATTAATAAATATAAGAATAAATTCTGTTTCACGTACTCACAACTATAAACCTATTTTTTCCCACCTAATATTTATAACTTGCTTGTTTACTTATTCATTTTTTACCTTTTCCCATTAGACTATAAGACAAAAGTGTTTCTGTTTTGTTAATTGCAACCTCTTCACACCCAGAATATAGTCAGGAATATAGGTGTGGTAGGTAAGAAATAATATTTATTGAATGAATGAATAATCCTAAGTATAGACAGACGTCTACCCAAGGGTGTTCATTCATTCGTTATATCAAGGAGGAGATTCAACAAATCTGCAAAGAACGCATGCAACACTTCAGAATAAACAAAAGAAATTACTGCATATCCTTTCAGTGGAATGCTAGAGCCTCCAGGAATTACTTCATCCTTGGCAGGTAATGCACATTTTTACTGCTCTGTAAAGTAGACGGTAAGGTGTAGAAAACTGATGGTCATGCAAATAATTCTTATCTACGGACATGCAAATCAAGTCTGCCCCAGGGAGTTTCAATTTGGCTAGTCCCTTGTAGAAGAAGCCAGTTTTGCATACATTTGCAAATCCATTTCAATATTCCTAATCTATGTGTCTATTCTTTGGATTCTCCTTTAAACCAATTGTAATATTTTACCAGTTCCCTCTAATGAATGAACTAAAAGCAATTTCTGATATTGTAACAACATAACTAACTCAAAATGGTCCTATCCTGTTTAATGACATATCGAATTGCTTTTTAGAGACAACAGACCAAAACCGCAAATTCTGCGGCCAAAGCAGTCATGAAGTAGAGAACTTTGACCTCCAGCTGCACCTGGAACTAGAGTTTCCCACCTGAACAAATGGAACCAAAGGACCATGACATAACCAGAACTTGAACCCTGGAACCCTTTCAGAAGCAAAGGGTCTGTTGTCCAGGAAGGTCCAGTGTTGATGCTCCTTTACCATAAATGGCTAAGTTCTAAGCTTCTCCAGCGAGAACTTGCCTCACCAGCACTTCCACATACTTGCTCTTTCTAACCCCTTAAAAACTCTTAACTTAATCCAGGAAGCAAGATGGATTTGAGACACCATTAGGTCTCCTATTTTTTTGGTTGGTGCCTTCTTGATCAAATAACTTTTCTTACTCCAAACTCTGACGTTTTGAGTTTTGGCCTTTCAAAACGTTGGGCACACACTTTGGTTCGGTAATGTGTTCATTTTATATTTATATGAGTCATGATTTTACCTCTTTTTGAAATGTGCCCTTTAAAAATTTTGAATGTAGACATTACGTAACTTTTTGTTTCTCTCAAAAGCATACCTTTGGTGTGATTGTTTTAGAGCTGACCACTTAATGTCCCTGAATTTGTTTGCGCATCTGTGATGACTAAGTGCATTAATATCTGAGAAGTAAAAGGCATGTTGGTAAAGGAAACACGGAAGAAATAGAAAGTCCAGGCTGAGTAAAAACATGGGAGGATACTGAATGTTAAACTGTAGAAAAGCGAGGGAAGATATAGCCTTGGAAGAGGGCATTCATTTTGTGACTCGGAACCAGTTACCTTTTAAAGATTCATTTCAGTTTTCGCAGGCAGAGGCCAGGAGGTCTGAAGCTGAACTTTGTTGCTCTAAGAAAATCTTTATATATAGGGATACGTTTTCTGATTTTAAGAGCTGATTCACCTACTGGAATTAGACAAAGAAAGATAGAATCACATCTCAAGAAAATCAAATATACAAGTAAAAAAAAATGGGCAAAGGAAAAATATTTTGTAGGGCAGACCATTTTTGAAGGTCTAGTGAGTGATGAGAAGCAGACAGATACTGTTTTATGTCCTGTGCGCTAAAGCCAGTGGAGGGAGATGTGGGCATGCATCTCCAAACAAATCATGTGGGCGTAGTCCAATAAGCCCTCCCACTTTTTCAAAAATATCCCTGTTTGAGTCTGACTTACAACTGCCTTAATGTGGCTGGAATTTACTAGGAGACATGCAACTATCGAGGAAATAAGAACAGAGAAAGTCAAGAGAGAGACAGATAAGGCCAACATCCAAATAACCAAATTGTTTGATACTGACCATAGCAGTCACTGGTGCTAAGTAGCTTTAACCAGCGCCAACCATGAAAGACAGATACAATGAGTAGTTCCAAAGAAAGAGGCAACCCCAAGGACTGGTGGCCACAGCAGGGCCTTAGACTGACAATAGATCCATAATGGCCCTTTGCTATTTTATTCATTTTCCTGGTAGGTATTTTTTGTTTCTTTCTGGTGAGAAGGGACTGGCTAACATGGAACACTGGGGCAGGAACAGGTTCTTTCCTTGTTGCTTTGTAAAAGTGCTGTTGGTACAGCTGTTATTTGTATTAAAAAAAAATTAAGGGGCCACATAAAATAATTTAAGTATAATTAGTAGCCAGATTCTTACAGCTTAAGAAAAAGGGAAAGATTTTTGCTAGTGAAAAAATGGATCGAATTGTTTTGTAGGAACATATGGTACATTTTCTCAGTATGTTTCGTGACAGAGCCCTCTAGTTCTATACATTTCTGAGGCTTAGTTTACAAATTCAAGGGTTATGTAGCTACGAGCTTGGTGTTAAAAATGTTGTCATTGAATAACAAGTCAGTTTTCACATTATTATTATCAGTTTTATTTGCTTGATGGATGCCATGCAGACTGTAGGACTGGGGTATGTGCTTTTTCCAAGGGCCTGGAGTGGAGAAGATGAGAAGGGGTAGAGATAGAGTTGAAATGGATCTGGGTGTATTAGTTTTAGTACAGGATTGCTCTTTATCTTGAAACCCGTAAATACATATTCCAGAATAATTTGTATAGCAGTATGTGGTTTAGGTCCACATCAGTTTGGTGTTTGGGATTTACCTACATAATATGTATGTTTGTACATTGCATGGTATATCTATTACGTAATCATATGGGCAGAATCTCTTAAATCATGCCAGGGCTTAGCCTTGCGTGGCCTATTAATCCAGCGTAGTCCTAGATTATAACTCTATGTGCTCTTCTGCTAGATGGTTTATAAAATGTTAATAGGTACAAGTACGACAAAGACCATGACCCAAATATCACACTGGGAAAGAAATAAAAAGCAAAGAAAAATCTACCATGCTAAACGCTCTCAAGAGGGTCCACCTTTCCAATCTAGCTACCGTTACCAGAAAATACCCACATTAAGGACAAATTTGTTTATGACTCTGGCCACTGCTTATCTGCAAAATTTATTAGTCACATAAAATATTTTGCCTTTCTGTACTACAGTGGATGTGCCAGATTTGTCCACATATCTTATGTAGTACTTTGACGGGATGTTTGTTTGAATTTAAATCTATAAATATTTGCCAAGTTTCCAGGTTGGGTATACACATTGTACTGTATATACAGACACTTAAACCTAACCTAAATCTAACCATCACATTTCTAGGAAATGTGCTGTTCTTCTGATATTTTCTTTGAGTAATCAGGAAAAAAAACTGCATCATTACTTATATTTAAGTACGTATCCATTTTTTACTTTCAGAATTGGAGGGTAAATAAATCTCTTCTTTCTTTTATATAAACACATATATTTCTAAGCAGAAATCCCTCAGCTAATTCATGACACTTGACATTAATCACGTACACAGATCAACAAAGACTTTGCTTTCCTATAGAAACTAATTTAGAATATATTTCTAAATTACTGCCTGTTATTGCCGTCAATGTAATTAGCTAGCTAATGACAATATCTGTTCATAATCAAAGTAGTCAAAAATACCAAGTTTCATAATTAGATCATATAATTCCTTAACAACTCAATTTTATAATGGGAAGCACAATGCATTTAGTCAATTTTCTTCAAAAACTCCTCTATATTCAAAATTAGGAATCCCACAGTGTATTCTTTTGACATTTAAGGCTGGAGATGGAGTGGTTAGGTTAGAAAGCGCAGCTCCCCCCTGGATTCCATGTGAAATTGCTTGTAAGTTATATTAGGTTCTAAATCCATTTCCCCTCAAACCATACTGAGGGTGTAACATTTACTCTTTGTCACTAATGTTCTTTTCTTCAGGAGACACCAATATGAATTGTAACACAATGAAACAATTAATCTTTGTTGGGTAATTTTAATGATTCTATAATTATAGAAAACTATAGAAAATCATGTTTTCCCCTTAATCAACTCAGATACTCAGTGACATTTCAGTGCTAAGCCAAGAAAAAAAATGGAAAGGGGGAAACTCTGTATTTTTGTTTTAAGAATATCATATTAACGAAAATCTAAAAACCAAACACAGACAGCATCACAAATGCAAATGGACACGTGTCCTAACGGGTGGCTGTGCAAAAATCCAGCAGGAAAAGCATGAAAATAGGCTAATTTCATTTCTCCCAGCTGCCTGCCTTTCAATTCTTTATCTCAGCTATCGGGTTTGAATAAATTTCATCTCCCACACTACAAGTAATGAGCAGGCAATGACTTATGAAGCACAGAGACCAAGTTAAGACAGAATTAGAATACAATTTTAATGAGACGGAGCTGAGAGAGTGGAAGTGCTACTCATTTGACAGACTTGGCAAAATATCCGATATTATTTCAAATGTTCTTTCCTTTCTACAAAGAAACTGTCAAATATTAAAATAAAAATTTTAAAAGCAGGGCTGTGAAGAATTCGTTAAGGGTAGCTTGTTAATGTGCTTATAAGCTAAAAAAATATAGTTATTAGAGAAGTCATTTAAGGAGCCAAGCAAATGTGACCTAAAATGTAAACGCATTAAATATAAACACTCCTGTGAAAACAAATAATATGTTTTGGTTTCTCTGGAAGAAATAATAGCACATTAACATTCACGCATCATGTATCCCTTCAAAATGAGATCCAGAAATTGTGGGGGAAATGTAGAGTGGACAAATATTTTCTTTGTTACCGCTTACTTGGAAGCCTATGAAAAAACGTTATTATATGGTCTTTAAATACACTGAAAATAACCTGGTGTGAAAACAAAATAAACTCAAGCATGAAGTTCTTTTTTTGAGGGTCACGCTATCCAATGTTGAGGATGGGAGAAAGAACCTCCTTGAGGAAAGTGGCCCCTGGCTCATAGGAAAGGTTTACACCAAAACAGAAGCATTTATTTTCAAACTTAAACCAAACAAATCATAGGGTACTTGTTTTATGAAAAACCTGAATGCCTCAAAATAACAAGAACACCTAAAAAAGCTAAGAACTCCAAGCCACCAAAACAATGTAGAGGGATTTTCAAGCATATTTTTCCATTTAACTCATGTCAGGGGATGCCCCTTCCTTCTAAGAAGCCCGGTGGGCCCAGGCGGAATCTGGTCAAATTGAGCTGCACGGCAAGGCTACTCATAGTCTGAATTTTAAATCCATTCGCCCAAACATCCCTCCAAAGATATAAGAAGTCTTTTTTCCCCCCTCTCTCCAGGCTCCTACCTACTACTGTTTCTGTCTTTCTTTTAGTGATTACTTCCTGTCAGTTTTTCTAGTGCATAAAACATCTGTGATTTGCTGCAGGTTCTCTGTATTTATACAGAGAGAGCCTCACAGCAGGTGCCACTTACCAAAAAAAAGGCCCCTGCGAGCATGAGCGCACCAGTGTTATCCCATGACCCCAGGGTCACGCTGCTGGTACTGCACAGTGTTTAGCAAAGGAAGGCTCCTTCCATCAGCAACTGATAGAAGACTGTTTTGTCTGGTGGGCTAAACTTTCTACCAAATAATAAATCAGTATCTGTATAGCTTTAAAAGTCAATACATGGGCTCTCAAAATTATGTGTAGGTATAAAATCCTGATTTGCATCCTGTAGTAAACAAATGACTAAAAAAAACCACAGTAATTTTCTAATGCTGATGGATGGTCTCTTTGGTACCCCTAGGCTCCCATGCCCCACATCAACTTCCTTGACTTTGAAGCCTGGGTCCTCGAAAGCTGTGAAATTTCCTGGATAACAAACAATGCTGGGGAGGCTTTGTTGTGAGAAAATAAATTTGATAGCCATGGGCCCGGTAAATGCAGCTTGCTTTTAATACACTCAGTAACAGTGAGTAAAACGGGGTGTGCGACATTTGCCCATAAATGTTGCCATTCTTTAAATGGCATGTTAGAAATACAGTTAAAGAAATTTAATGGAGCTAATTTAGTTTGTGAATCTCTCTAGCTTTCTCCTTGTTATTGTTATTTTTTTCCCCCTGAGAGCTATCTAGTGTCATCCACTGGTACCTTATGGAGATTTCTTTAGGCTAGCTCTCTATAGCAATATTCCATAGTTGACATGCCCTCCTTTAACCTATCTATTGTAACTTATTGGGAACATAAGATCCAAGAAATCCAAAGAAAGTTCAAAGCAACATCAGGAGTTTAAGAACTGCTTCCTCAAGTATAGCCAACAGAGCACATTTGGAGTGTTAAAGGTAATCCTTTTGGGTGGCCTAATTAAACTGGTAGAAAAATTATGTAATATATAAGATACATATTATAATATATAAAGTTATAAATAAAATAATACAAAATGGGAAGATGATATTCCAATTTGTAAAAAAAAGATGAAAGAATGAAGCTTTGTCTACCACATTATGCATTTACTATACATATGATGGGGAGAGGTAACTTGTCAGTTTATGCCCATTCAAGATTTTTAAAGAAAATTTGAATTTCACAAATAGTAGAGCCTTATGCCACAACCCCATTCTTACCACAACCCACTCTCCACACACACATCTGGTTCCCAATTAAGGACCATATTTAGTCCTAAATAATAGAATATAAAATATTCTCAGTCTGTCACTTGGTAAATTGCATTTAATGGTAGGAAAAAAATTAATATGTTAGGTATCGCTTAACTCCCCTAAAATTTTAGGAATAGTTCACAAGACGCAGAGGTGAACCTGAGACAGAGCCTTGGGCTTGGAGAGGAGAGCATACCCTTGTCATTCTTATTGCTTTTGGTTGTAGACAGTATCCCATCCATTCCTTCTCCACCAAGTCCTTCTTTCATTTTGCTTTTTAATTCCCACCCCTGCCCACAAAACTGTGTGAATACCTCAACTGTGGCAGGTACTTAGCATATGTGTTACCTGTCACCATTTCCCAGAGTAGACAGCTTCTTGAGGGCAGGGTCCTGATCTTGTTTATATGTCTATGTCTAAGGGTTACTGTATTCATGGTCAGTTACTGAGAGGATGGATACTGCAGATCAGAGAGGGGTAGATGGCTGGTCAAGATTCCCAGGGACCAGGGACCACAGAGGGCCATAGAGCATGAGACTCATCACAGAGTGGGAGAGCAGAAAGGAGAAACTAGTTACGCCTCTAACCCTCAGTTTCATTTTGACTTTCCAAAATGGTGTAACAGAGACATTAGGATTAGAGGGAAAACCAGGCTCTCTGGATTGGTGTTCCATTTCTATATACTATATGGGCAAAATGGGGCAAACTCCTTAACCTCTTAGACCCAAATTTTCTTTTTGGGAATATTGGGATGAGAGCACCTACCTTACAAGATTAAATGAAATCTTACATGGAAAGCACCCAGTTCATGATCAACATATCTTATTTCCCTCTCCTTTACTTTCATCCAAGGAGTTTCTTTTCTCTGTGGCATATCTGACATTTAGAAAGTTGGCTCTGTTGTCAATGTCTGAGCAATGACAGTGTCAAGGATCAATAAGCTGTGTTTGGGAACTGTGTTTTTTACAGGTTCCCTAGCCACACTTTTCATGGTGAGAGGTTTTCCTGAGAGCTGATTTCTAGTATTCTGCACGAATCAAAATTATTTGAGGAGACAAAGGCATTGATCATCTCTTTGCTTCTTGTTTCCCTTGACCCCTATGGCAGCTCCACTGATATTCTCTATAAATGCTTCATATAACTTAAAGTGTCAGTAGATAATGCATCCATTGTACCCAGCCCGTTTTCCTACATCCAGAAGAGACTATTTCTCCTGATTATATTTTTTAAAAATTTAAATTTTAGTAAAAAAACCCCCCAACAACTTAACATAAAATTTACGACTAGCTCTCCAGAACTTTTCATCTTACAAAAGTAAAACTGCTCCCATTGAACAACTCCCCCATGTCCCCTCACCCCACCCAGCACTGATTATATTTTTAATTGTTGATTTGCATCTAGTCTTTAATGTGGTGATAAAGAAATACGTATCTGGTAATTATTAGAGTGTCTTTACAAAATAGCTATTTTTCATTGAAAAAACACCTATGTTTACAAACGCAGTGTATAAAATGCGGTATACAAAATGCTCATTTTATGCAACATTAATAATAAAAGTAATTACCCAAGAAATACGAATGTATAATGCTCATCCTCACCTGTAAGATGCTGGGCAAACATGTTTGTCACCCCAGGCTCTGATTTGATTGAGAATGGAAAATGGTGTAACGTGCAAGGATGGTTTTCCTAGTATGTTACACCATTATGTTGGAGACAATGAGATTACACGCTCTGTAGCCAAGCAAAGTGATTTTTGAAATACTATCTGGATAATTGAGGTTAAAGCAATTTTGGGGCATCTAATCTACCACTTCTCTGCCTCATTTGGTATATTTAGATTCAGCCTGTATTAATATTTGAAGGAGGCTTATTTTCTTTGAATAAGTTCCAACTTAGGACATTAATTGTTAAACAAGTACCACAACGAAACCACAAAATCTGAAAAAAAGAAGTGAACTACAAAGGAAGGAGGATTTTACTTCAAAGCCTTCACTCCTATCTGTATGACTATATTCTACTTCCATTTTCTGACTTTTCTGCTAACTTCCCATGTTGGTTTTAGCTAGAGATATATATAAATCTTAATATCACATTCGCCTAGCACGGCCAATACTTTTTCTTCCTAAATGTTCGCTAAAAGTTTTCTTTCATCTTCATCCCTGAAGTATAAATAAAACACTTTTTAAACATTAAAAATATTATGTTCAAGAGGTTCCATGATAATCTATCCCTAAAAATTATTTTTAAAAAAACCACAAAGAAATACCTTGCCATATATTAGGAAAGAATATTAATCCCACTATATGAGCATATTTCTTTAAAAAAAAACAACCCCACCACTTATATATTCTCACTGACACATTTTGTCATGATACAAAGAATTGAAATGTTAAGTTTATTCTTGTGCCAGCCCGGTACTTGGTGGGGAAGGACTCGCGGATGGCGGGCGCTTCCCCACGGCCGAGGAGAGGCGAGTGCCCACGGGGCGCCCGGTGCGCCCCCCCCCCCCCCCCACGCGGGACCCTGCGTGCAGAACTGACAAAACCAAGCTGCCCGGGAAGCCACGACCTCCAAGGGGAAGTCACCGACGACGAGACGCGGAGAGTGGGGGAGGGGGACCCTGCGGACCTGAAAGGAAAGTAGGGCGCCTCCGAAACACGGGGTTTCCTCTCTACCTGGTGCGCGGAAAACACATAACTGGTCGTTACAGACGAGATAAGCAGGCGGGAGGACATTTCGTCCAGAAATTAGCCTCATCGATGTAACTGGATTTTATTTGGCGCAAAATATTAATTAGAAAAATCTGTGCGGCACATCTTGGCCTGCTAGGCGTGAGGAGCTGCCACAGAGCCCTGAGTGACACAGGCCCAGCCCTGCAGCTCCAAGCCGCAGTGAAAGGGCCTTTGTTAACCACGCGGGAGCCAAAGGCAGTCATGTCCCCCTGGGAGAATTCCTTGTTTCTGTATTATCCTTCATTTCTAAGCACATTTAAACATATTTTAAATCTCTTTTGCTAACCTCAGCCCTAAAGAAAAATGCATATAAGGCAGTTTTGTTTTGTTTTGTTGTGTTTTGCAGCAAAACTGTTGAAATGCCCACTGGTGTCCCTTGCAGGCTCTGGCTGTCAGATGTGAAGGCCTCCTCGTGCCTGCCTGGTACCAAGCCAGCCTCCCAGGGCTGTGCCCCGGCGGATCCTCTGAAACCCGAGATGCCCTCATGGCTGACCATGGGACAGCAGTGGGCCATGCCCGGGATCTCTGTGCCCAAGGCACTAGTGAGTGTCATGAAGAGTGTGCCATGCGGTGCGAAGCCGTTACCGGAACAGCAGTGCTCCATCTCTGCCAGAGGAGCACGCCGGGCAGCATATTACCCTCAGCCATTAAGCACAGTCACAAAGGGATGGCCCCCAGTGGGCTCCAAGACCAGGTGGGGAAGCCTTTACTGAAACGCAGCCCCAGCCCCATTTGGAAATCTGTCTTGCTGAAGTCAGTGCACTCTGGGCCTTCCTTTTAACCTCAGAATTACCTCCCGGGATGCTGCTCAGTCCAACAGTATTTATTTAGTCACACAAGGCTGAGAGGATGTTTTTGCAAACACTCAGATGTTTAAATAAAGATAAGTAGCAAACCTATAATATTATACCCAGGCACCTATCTATAGGACAATTTTGAATGAGGCAGGGTATTAAAAACAATCTGTTTGTACTAGCTTGCACTCTTTTTGAACATTGGCAAATCTCTATGGTGAGCAGATTGATTCATATTTTTGCTGACCTACGTGGTGGTACTTTTGTTTGATTGTTTCCTATACCACAAGCCTTACAGAAAGCTGGGATGTCATCGCATGTATTCTCTGCCTCTGAGCCTCTGGTGATTCCAGTCATCTCAGAGAGATAGGCTGTGCCCTCTTGCTTCAGATTTGCTGGCAATAGACCTTCAGCTAACAGTATATCTGCTCAGCCGAAGATGGAGTGCTAATCTAGAGGGACTCGAAATGGCTCTGTCATTTTCTAGATGACAGCTCCTATTTTCCACTGGCTTCTGGCACATGTGCTATCATCCGTCTATGTCAAGAAGACACTTGCTTATCTGGTTGCTAGAAATGCTTTTGTTAAAAACACGTAACTGCAGTTCATCAATCTAGGGAGCCAGTTGTTGATTTTACTAAACTAAGTTTAAACTCTGCTGTGGTTTGGTGATATGACATCTATTTTTATTAGATATTGTCATGATTATTTATAGTGTCTTAGAAGCATATCAGGGTTTACAAAAAGGCAAGTCAATCTGCGAAGTGAGTGGTGTAAAACGAGTTTCAGGACTATGATGCACACATGTTAATTTTTTTCTTCATTTTTTGGCAACTCTTAATTATAAAATTACTGACTAAAGGAGAGGTAGAAGCTGAATCAGGACCATTAAAAAAATTCAATGCAAATAATATATGTTTCACAACAAATGGTGGTAAGGATTCAAAAAATATAATTACATAAAACCAGTAATCTAATTGTAACTCAAAATAGTATCAAATACCAAAGAATATCATCAGAAAATGTCCTTAATTAACTTGTACAAATAACATTTTTATTGCAAAGTGTAAAATATTCATTTTGCTGATATTGTTTTGGTTTAGACTAGTCTGCTCATGTCGTTCTGGTTCAATTAAGACTTCACTTCTCAGAACACGTGCAGACTCTGTCTAACTGGTCCAAACTAGACCCTAGACCTGACCTTCAGGGAGTTCCTAAAGAATTCACACCCACCACAACCAGCAAACCTGGTTCAAACACTTTCGTCATATATTAACTCATAGCCAGTAAGGTTGCTAATGTGCCCAAGGCAAGAACATACCTACTCATAGTAGAAAATTTGGAAAATATAGAAGAAACTAAGGATGTTGCTTTCCATTACATAAACATTTTATTGTGTCTGTTTGAGTAAAAACATCACTTTGTATCCAGATTATAAGATTGAAAACAGGCTGAAATGAGCTGGGAAAATTGCTGATTTTTGCAGAACATTCCAAGTATAGAGTAATATGAATTTGTGAGTATACAGTATGCATGTCTGTGTGTTGGAGGTGGCATTGGTGGCAGTTATATCAAGTTAACAATGACAGTTTTTGTGCTGTTAATATGAAAATAGAAAGTGTGAGTGTGTCCCAGATACATGACAGCATATTATTTCTGTTCAATGGAAACAGATGTTAGGAAGAAATTGAATCAGAAGTAATATTGATGGTAATATTTTCACTATGTTATATGGTGCGTAAAGATGCAAATTTCTTTTTTCTTTTTAGCAGTAACCTCAACTCCCTGGGGAAATAGGAAGGTTATACATATGTGTATATGCAATAAATAACTAAATATAAGAAAGTAAATTTTAAAATAAAAAGAGGGTGTTCTGGATACCTCCAGTGTGAGCTATCTCATTCTAGCTAAGTTGTTTCCCTTTTCATTCTGTGTCTGGAACATAAAAACAAAGGTAGACTCGGAAGTCAAGAGTCAACTAAAGTGACAGTAGAACTCGTAAGTCATAAAGTGACTGTGTTCTTTTCGTCTTTTTGATAGCTTCTATAAAATTTCTAGGGGAATTGCCATTTCCATCTTTCTCATGTAGAGATTAAATGTGAGCTCTACCTGTAATGTTTTCTCATTCAGCATTAAATCATTAATTTTTCAAGTCTTAACCCCTTATGCTTAGGATTTTAATGTGGTTCAAATCAGCTCATGAATGTATCAGTCATGGTTCAGTCAAAGAAACAGAACCACTATGATGAATGGATGTATATGGATTTCTTCTTTATTTTCCCCTCCCTCTCCCTTTCTGAGGATGGAACCAGGATCAGCAGAACATTTAGAGGTTGGCAATGTAAGAAAGAACCAGAAAAGAAATGGATGGGGGTGCCTAATAAGCTAGGAGAGTAAAAGGAAATGTGGTTCTGCAAGTAAAGAAAATATTTCAGGAAGGAGGTAAAAATGCTGTGTATCATTTGTGTGGGATAGAGGAAGATGGAACTTGAAGTTGGATATAGAACCTAGCAATTATGCAGCTCAATAGCGCTTTTGACAAAAGCTGTTTTAGTGGAGAGGTAGGGACAAAAATCTGATTGGATTGGGTTCAAAATAGGGGTGAGGGAAGGAAGTGCAGACAGGTATTTCACAGGCATATTGCTGTAAAGGGAAAGGGAGAAGTAGGCAAGCGTTGGACAGGTATGTTTGATCAAGAGAGATTATGCAAGTGCCCTCTCATGGCAATGGTCAACTCAGGGAAAACTGATGCTGCAAGAAAGAGAGAATAAATGCTAGCTAGACCACTATCTTTCACTGATGAGACGGGTAGATCCAGTGCACCACTGGTGGGTATGACCCTTGACAGGAGCACAGACAGCTCATCTACAGGGATAGCAGATTATATGCAAGAAGAAGAGTGCATTTAGTAGTGGGAGCACATAGATGCTTTCTTTTTATAACTTCTACTTCCCTAGAAAAATAAAAGCAATGCTTTTGGCTGAGACTGAGGAGTGGGGAGAAGTCATTTGAGGTATGTGGGGAGGGTATGACGTGAAAAACATTGTCTGGGAAAATGGAAGGATACATTGACCAGAGAGAAATATAGAATGCAGGGCAATAAGTGTGTACAAATAAGACAGCACATCTTTGTAAGTGACATTAAGTCCCAGTAAAGCCAGGAATGCTCTTTCCCCTGTGCTGCCTCTCCCACCCTAAAAATATCCATCCGACAACAAAAGGCCCAATCGGCCTGAAGTTCTACGTACCATTTAGGTGTGGGAAGCGAGATGTAGGACTGAGGCAGATCGCTGACATGGGCACACAGCTGCACTAGAAAAGTACATGGACCCCAAAGCGTGTAAAAACCTGTCATTCAACATTTGAGGTTTAGGTTTCTTGGATCAACAGAGTCATAGGTAACTAACACTCAACTGGCTGGTGCTCCCAGGTCTCAAAGAACCTTTGTACGAGTCCAGCTTCCCAGACTCAGCAATTTGTAAATTTCTCCTTTCCTCATAATCTTAAGTGTTTCAGATGGGCGACACCCCTTTAATACAAGCTGCTTTTAGTGTTTGAAGTGGCACAAGAAAGTAGTACTTGTTGAATTTTTTTTTCCTGTGTTGGACTGTGTTAAATATTAACTCATTTAATCCTAAAATCAGCTTAACCAGTTATGTATTTGTGATAGAAATCTGTTGTCTTCTCACCCCACTTTTTCCACCAGAGCTTCCCATCACCCATTATTTGTGATTTATATGGAACTCTGTTGCTAGCATGGACATGGGATCCAGGTGATTTCTCAGCATTACCCTTCTTCCCTGAATGGGTTAATAGTCTTCCCTAGGAGTTAATATGTGGAAAAATTCCCTAGGAGTTGAGAGAGAAAAATTTTGTACTTATTCATTAATTAACTCATTCAATAAATATGAATGAGTATTTACTATGTTCCAGCCCCTCTTCAAAGTTTTGGGGATTAAAAAAAAAAGTGGGCAGCCCAGCCGGGCATGGCTCAGCGGTTGAGCAATGACCTAGGATCCAGGAGATCTAGATTCGATTCCCGGTCAGGGCACATGCCTGGGTTGCGGGGTTGATCCCCAGTTGGGGGCGTGTGGGAGGCAGCTGATCAATAACTCTCATGATTGATGTTTCTATTTCTCTCTCTCCCTCTCCCTTCCTCTCTCTGAAATAAAAAAAGATACATTAAAAAAAAAAAGTGGGTAAACCAATGTCTCTATTTCCAGGAAAGTTTTCTTCCCCTGAGATTGAGGACTGTAAGGATCATGTTACTTAGGAGATTCCACTTGTTATGTCTTCTTCTTGCCCAATCTACCTGAGAATGAAACTAACAAAAAGAAAAACTGAGACAAGAAACTGAGAAACATACCAACGCTGATTTGTCAATCTTGGGTACTTGGTTTCAGCCATTCCTTAAATTAAATCTATTCCTCAACCTTTAGGTTACAATTATTTTTTTCTATTTCTCAATCCAATTTGAGTTGGATTTTTGATTTGTGCTATAAGATCATGTAATGAGTGCCTGTGAATATACTAAAACTCTACTAGGTGTGGGCGAAGTAGAGAAGAAAAGACATAAGGTCCTGGCTTTATGGAATCTTATAATGGGGAAGGCAGGTAATAGATAAATGATTAATAAAATTTCAGATAGTAATATGCTTTGAAAAAATTTAGAAAGATTGATGAAGTAGAAAATATATGTGTGCATGTGAAAGTGTGTGGAGACAACTTTATTTAAAATGTCAAAGACAGTCTCTCTAAGGAACTGACATTTGAGCTGAGACATGGGTTGTTGGGGAGCCAGCCATATGAGAATCTGGGGCGTTAGTTTCCCAGCAGGGGAAAGTACAAGTACCATGTTTGACATCCAGGTGCATTTGCTATACTCAAGTCTCATAAAGAAGGTCACAATAAGCAAGGTTGGTGGATGAGGAATGATCAGTTCATGTAGTGTCTCTTACAACTTGCTCAGGAGTTTGGATTTTATTATAACTGCACGGGGAAACCATTAGTAGCTTTATAGTAGGAGAATAAACTTATCTGTGTTATGCTCTAAAACAATCACTTTGACTGTTACATGAAGATCAGAAAAGCAGTAGAGAAACCAGTTTAGAGTCTTAATCCAAGTGAAAAATGTTTCCAAGCTTGTGGTGAAGATAGGGGAAGTGGGTGGAATCAGGATATAGTCTTAGATGGAGTAAACAGGACCTCCTGACAGGTTGGGTAGGTGAGTGGAGGTTGGAGGTGTTGAAGCATGGGAGAGGAAGGTCAAAAAAACAACAAAGATGCTTCCTAGGTTTCTGGCATAAGCAACTAGATAAGTAGTGGTAGCACTAAAGGGGATGAAGAAGCAAAGGTTGGCAGGATTGAAGATGGCTTGAATGGGTAGATGTCACAATTTTTATATTGGATGTATGAAGTTGAAATCTGTCTTACCTATAAAATACTGGATGTTGAGTAGACTGTTGGATTTGCCAGGATGGAGCTCAGAAAACTCATTGGGGTTGGAGATGACTTTATAAATATATATTCTGTTTGAAGCCATGGGGTATGAGATCTCCCAAGGGGCAGAGGATAGATATAGAAGAAGGACAGGGACAGAGCCCTCAGATGCTTTTAGAATTCAGCAGAGGAGATTGAATATACAGTTGACCCTTGAACAACATGGTTTGAACTATGCGGGTCTACTTATACACGTATTTTTTTCAATAAAGGTACAGTAGACCCTCTGTATCCCTGAGTTTTGCATCTGTGAATTCAACCACCTGTGGATCAAAAATAGTTTTTGGTGCTGCAGTTGGAAATCCACAGGTGGGGAGGGTCAACTTAAATCAGACATGGATTTTTGACTGTGTGTGTCAAAAATTAGGGGTGCTGGAACCCCTAACCCCTGTGTTGTTCAAGGGTCAACTGTAATCACGATTGAGGTCATAGAAAATCCATGTGATTGTGAGATTAAGGAAGTCAAGAGAAGGAAGTGTTTCAGGAGGAAAGAATGTGCTCAGCCATGTCCACTGAGGACCCGCTACTGAGAGTCTGATAAAGCGAGCTGAATATGGTTTCCCAAGTTGACCTTGAAAAGAGAAATTTCAGTCGAGTGGTGGTAGAAACAGGAGCTTATTTGTGGTGGGCTGAGGAGAAATGGGGAAAGCAGGACCTAGAGACAGAGAGAATGGACAATTCTTTCAGAAGAGTAGAGAAACAAGGCAGTTGCTAGAAAGGAACATGGATTCAAGGAAAGGTCATCTGCAACCAAGAGTGCTGACCAACACTGCGTCATTATCCTCATTATACAGATGAGGGAAATGGGGCTTGGAGATTGTGTGCACGCTGCTCAATGACGCACAGCTAATATGTGGTAGTTTGTTTAAAGTCAGGACTTTTTAGATGAAGTCCACACTCTTTCATACCACATGGTAGGCTTTGCTATTTATACACTATATACAGTATCTAGCACTAATAGACATTATTATAGTGAACAGAATTGGCAATACATAAAGTATCATCATATTATTAGTGCTGATATTATTATTCTGATTTCCAAGTGTCTAGAACACTTTTACCACAGTGCCCATGATATTTATGTGCCCATCCACATAAAGTAGAAAAATGGTAGCAAATGATGCTTGTCTTCCTAGACTGGAATCTGGAGCGCAATGAGGTTAATGATTTAGCTGATGAAAGAAAGTTCAAAAATTTAGCCACAAAGGTCAAAAATAATCACTAGGTCCCACGTATAAAATAAGTTAACTGTTTCCCCCCTAAGAATGTTAAAAGCTATAGCTATATGTTTACCTACTCTCTAAAATTGTAGATTTCCTAATTGTCAACATTATTTGATGGTACAGGTACATATCCAAGGAAGAATTCATGGGATAGTCCTCTTATGATTTATTGTGTAACTTGTCATTTGCCTTTGTATTTTGAATTTCTTCATTAATGCCTAACCTTTCAATTTAATGCCCTATGTGCCTGTTTTCTAAGGTACATTTTCTTCCTGTTATACCATTAATTTGAATATTTATAACTACTTCTTTGTACTGTTTCTTCACATTATTTGGTTGTATGTAGGTGACCTTGAATTTGTCAGGTAGCCTTAACTCTTGTACAGAGTTTTGACTGAATTACCATTATCTGACTGAGTTTTGGCCTAAGCATAGCAATGGGCACTGGTAAAATGAAATCTAATTGCTGTCCTGCTGCTCATTCCCTTTGTGATTCTGGAAAGATCACTGGCCTGCCCAGCATCCCTCCTATTCTCACAGCTGAGCTGGTAATCAACAATCTCTTCCCAGACTATTAGATTTTGCACTTTTTGTGATGTCAGATATTTCAGTGTTTTGTCCTGTTTTTATTTCAGGGGAGGAGCAGTGCTTACTAATCTTACAAGAGTGTTGTGAAAATTAATTGCTTAATGTTCACAAAGTACTTTGAAGATTAAAAGCCCAGCATACATGTTCATTATTGTTTTATGCACACCAAGGGCCTAACCGGGTAGGCAAATGTGTTTCCCAGAGATGAAAGGATTATACAATGTGGAAAATTGTGGTTTAGTACTGCAAGGTTGGCAAACACGTTACTCAGATGGCATACGTGGGACTTAACTCTCACCAGAAGGCAAATGTTCCTCCAAGGCCTGGAAGAATGTCATTTGTTAGAGCTGGTGTTGACTTCCAAAGTATCCCAGCCAAGATGAACATTGTTTCATGATATTGAGTGTAACAATAAGACTAAGGAGTTTCTCAGGTTGAGATGGAAGAAAGGAGAAAGGTAGCTCCAGGGCTCTGAAGTGCTAATGCTGCTGCAGAACTCTCCGAACCCTGCGTGATGATAGGATGGCGTGCAGAGTCCCTGGAATCATGCTTGGTCAAGTTCACCATGCTCAGCAGGGCTCCAGCTGAGGTCAGAGACATTAAATAGAACCTGCAGGTCTGCAGATGCATATCTTAACCTTGAACACTGTTGGAAGGGTTTGAATTGGTGCAGCTTTTCTGGAGAAGAAGTTGATAATAATTATCTAAAGCGTTAATTCTTAAGTCGATTTCCCTCTTAAGAATTCATCTTCAGGAATATTTATCTGTTTACTTTGGTGCTGTTAATAATTGCAAAAATTTTAACAATGTAAATGTCCAAAACAATAGGGGCTTGATGATGCAAAATACAGTTCAGATATAAAGTGAAATATTCTAAAGCCTTTAAAGCCTAGACAGTTATTTGTTAACATGATAAAATACTCAAACATCAAGTTAAGAAAAAGCCAGCTATAAGTATAGTAAATGCTAAAAATATTTTGCAGTATTTTTATTTTCTTATTTGCTTATCCCTATTTTCTATTTTCCCTATACTAAGCATTTATTAGTTTAGTTCATTTATTGTTAGTTCAACTGTTAGTTTTATAATTTAAAAAACATATAGAAAAACAAAATATACATTCCCATCAGCACTCATGGGGAAAGAGATATACAAATTAATAAGACCATAAAATGGTATAAAACCTTTGGAAAAGGTCCAAAGGGGAGAAATGAATGAAACAATAGCTTAGTTTGTCTCACAGTTTATCAGGCTTTCTCTTGGCCTCAATTTTCTCTGAAGCTCTCAGCCATGTGGTTTACCCCACTGGCCTCCATGACCAACTTTTTCCGTGACCATAAGGTCACAACCCAATAGAATCTTTCCTCCCCAGGTCCATACTCAGCCTCACACCCAAGCTGAGGCTTGAGATACCATGAATTTACTCTGCACCCGCTGGAAGTACAAACTAGCAGCATGGGGGTGTTAGTGCCCTATGGGCAGAACCTTTGACCAATGGAAGACAGGAGCCAGTGGCTACAGTATTCTCCCTTCTCTCCCTGGATGCATGGTCCTAAGATGCAGTAGCTCATATGCCTCTCTGAAGACTCTAAAGCAAGAATGAGCGATCAGTAGCACTCCATACACAGAGGCGGCCAGCTCCGTAAAGCACTCCCTCCTTCTCTGGTCTGTTCCCCTTTCCCTCACTTCTGCTTCCCTGCTTCGCTAATGAAGTGGTAGCACCCAAACTTTGCTTCAGGCCCTGCTTTCTGGGAAACACCACACTAAGACATTGCTTGAGACACAAAGACAAAGAAACACTGGATTCCAAAGGTACTATTGACAATTAGTCAATCAGATTTAAAATAATAATAGCTAGTATTTACTGAATGGTTTCTACGTGCCAGACACTAGACATTATATCACCGAAATCTTGTAATAAAATTTGTAATTGAAGAATCTTTGGAGTGGAGAGGTTAAGAAGCCTGCTTAAAGTCACGAAGCATGGGAACTTGAATTTAGGTGTGTCTAATGACAATTTGATGGCCCTCATACCACATGGTATACATGAACTATAGGAGGATCTTAAGAGATGTTCCCTACCTCAAGGATTGTAGTCAGGCTAAGCATCCACAATGAGAACACATAAAACAGACAGGTTTAGTGAAATATTAAATTGTGTTACAGAATATAATTGCTATCAAATGCAGAACTAAAAGAGAAATTCAAGAGGCCAAAAGGAGTGTCAGGGACGACATTGCGCCAAAGCCGATGCTTGAAGGATGTGTATGATTTGAGAAAATGGGAGGAAGACAAGAGTGAAGCCCAAGAGGTGTGTGGGTGAGAGGACAGAGATGAGGCTTAGCACAATGTATGTGGAATAGCGAGAGGAAGTCCAGAGTAAAAGGAAAATGACCTGTGGTGGGATTAGAAAACTTGGTTCCTGGGGAGCCAAATTATCATGGCTCTTGAGGGCAAGCAGAAGAATTTGTGTTTGTTATGTAGGGAAAAGGAGCTACTCAATTCTGAGCAGGCGAAAGGCATGATCACACAGTGGAAAGAATAATTTTCTAGGGAGGAAAAATGCTAAGACAAGGAGATTTGGCTATTTTGTTAAGAGTCGTGAAATGTTCTAATATATTGCTCGGTAGATGTAAGAATTTTGTGTGTACTCTCTCTCTCTCTCACACACACACACACACACACATGCACATCTGATGCAGTTAGGGAATGGTGTAAAATGAAAATATGGGTTAGAATCCTCTAGAGTCATCTGTTCCAAGGATGTAAGCTCCCATAACAGTAATTTAATTTCAGCAAAGACCATAAAGAAAGATAGCATTTATTTAATGCTTACTATGTTCTGGGCACTGTACTAAGTTCTCTGCATTAACTCTTACAAAACTTTACTATCTCTCATTTTCACTTGAGGAAAGGAATGGTGAGAGAGATTCAGTAACTTGTCCAAGTTCAGTGGCTAGGAGGCGATAAGGGTCAGAATTCAATCTTTAATCTGTTTGACTCCTCTCTCTCCTGACTCTTCTGGGAGCCAGCTTCCCTAAGCCCTTTCCCTGGGAAGGTTTGGGCTACCTGAGACACAAGAGTGACACTTAGTCTTTATGAGCGCCCATGCCACATAATTAAAAATCAAGAATGTCTCAGTTTATAAGGATCTTAGGAGCCTTTGCATCAGTCTAGTTGGCTGACAAATCCCCCAGTTAAGTTTATTTGGCATTTGAGGGGATTTAAAATTCAGTGCAATTTCCCATCACTCACAGACAAGAGCAAAATTAAATAATGAAATTTGCCAACCTACTTATGCTGACATACCTGTTCAGAATGCGAATTAAAGTCTCACAGAAAAAATTCTAGAAATTAGAAAATGCGAAGTGATGACACCTTTTAAGAAAGCCTATCAGTTTTTTCCCCCTGCAGAGGATGCACTGGGCTAACAGGGGAGTGAAAGCGAAGCAAACAGGCCTTAGAGATATGTCTTTTTGTTGTGGTAAGGACAATCAAGCCCTCCGGTAAGCATGCCTCATTTCAGTAGAGTAGACTCTGAGTTCGGGTAAGCTGGGTGGCAGTCTTCCTCATGGAATTTGAAGGGTTCTGGGGGAGATTTCTCAGTCTGATAGGACTGCACATTCATAATTACAGGAACTTGTAATTTCAGCAATTAGGTATTCCTTTCTATCTTCAAATAAAAGCTTTGGGGCTTTACAAGTTACTTATTAAAATGCAAATACCCCTGGGAGGCATAAGACCTTGGCTTCCTTTTGGATAATATGTTGAAAAAGACTCAGTTTAATTCAGTTCACGTCAGTTCACTTGACTTCAGTTTGATTCATTTGAGCCCCTACTAAGTGCAAAGCTCTTTACTGGATCTTCATTGTGGGAGGGAAAAATGGTTCAGGTGAGTTTCAGTCTCTTGCAAACTTCTTCAAGGGACACACAACAAGTAAATATTTTTGGCTTTGTTGGCCATATGGTCTCTGTCATCGTACTTAACTCTGCCACCGTAGCCAGAAAGCACCATGTAAATCATTGGGGCTGTGTGCCAATAAAACTTCATTTACCAAATGGGCTGTGAGCTAGACACTGACCTCTGTTCTAGATGCTTATAATGGGGCAGGGGTTTACTTAAGCTTACCTTCGGATAAAATAAAACCCCAAGAGGAGTTTGTAGGACATTGGGCTCGACGGGAAGAACCACCGAAATCACCTGGAAAACTTTCAGAAATATGGAAGTCTGGGTCCCCTGCCAAGGTGTGGGTATTTGGATGGAGTGGTCTGGAGGTATGATCTGGGCACTGGGAGTTTTCCGAGATCAGCAGTTTGCAAAGCCCTGTTGTAGCACAATACCTGGGAAATGTTGCTAGAAGCAAGAAGGCTCCAGCAGGCGCTAGAGGGTGGGTGGGTTGGGGGCGGGGCAGGGGGGATGACTTATGAAGGCTGGCTGTGTGCTTCAGTTCTTTGGGAAAAGGACACCCAAGGTGGCGCCGTTCCTACCACACTGAAGAACTCGAACGGCATCTAAGAAACTTCACTATACTTATGGACGGGTAACGTGCTGCTTTATAAAATCAGAACAGCCTGTGTCTACCCGAACCTGGAAACTAGTGCAGCCTCCATCCCTGCGGGGGACCCAGATCTGTAATGTCTGTTCAGATGCCAGCCGTATTAATTTCCAAGGGCTGCTGCAACAGATGACCACAAACTGTGTGGTTTAAAACAACAGAAATGTATTCCGTCACAGCGCTGGAGGCTAGGAGTCTGAAGGCCAGGTGTTGGCAGAGCCACGCTTTCTCAGAACACTCCAGGAGAGGGTCTGGTGCACGCCTTTCTCCGAGCTCCTGGTGGATACCAGCAACCTTTGGCATTTTCCGGCTTGTAGAGGTACCACTCTAATCCCTGCCCATCATCACATAGCATCCTCCTCTCTGTGCATATCTCTTTGTTTCTTCTCTTCTTAGAAGGGCATCTGTCATACTGTGTTAAGGGCTCACTCTAGTCCAATATGACCTCATTTTAACTTACATCTTAATTACTCCTGCAAAGGTCCTATTTCCAGGTAAGGCCAGATTCCCTGGTACCAGGTGTTGGGACTCCCACATGATCCTTTACCTGACTCTTGTGTCTAAAGGATGGCAGAGGTAGTGTGGAATAGTGCAAGGAACATTGGACTTGAGTCTTAAGGCAGACTTTCTGGCTTCATCTATAAAATGGGACTAAGAATCATCAGGAGATTGATCATTAGGAGACATGTGAAGACACTTTTCAAGTGGAAAAGCCCTGTCAGATTTAAAGTAGGAAATATCTGAGGAAACGAAATTAATTACAATGCAATGTGTGTATTCTCAGGTTAACAGGCAGTCTGGGTTTCATAAAGAGGCAAGTTCAAGACCACATTCATAGCCCCTGCAGTAGCAATGAAGCCCTTGTTTTGTAGGCCAAGGTTCTTGCCGTGTTACCCTGTCTATTTAATCACAAATCTCCAGAGCCCTGGGTGCACCCTCATCACTTCAGGAGAGGAGCTGTGGTTCAGAAGATTGTTGTCCCTTTAACTTCTAGGAAGGCACGAACATAGCCTCATCTCATTTTTCCAGTCTGTCACAAAGAGGGGTAGCTCCTCTGGATAAATCTCCTGTCTCCTTATTTTCTCAGACCAAATGATGTGTCAGACATGCCACCTGAGCATACTGAGGACAATGCAAGAAACTGCATATGACAGGAGAAAGTTGGGGGAATGTGCACCTTTAGTCGAGTGACCCATTGTGTCTCAGTATTCCCACCTGTAAATTGGGGATGAAAGAATCAATTCCAGAGGCTCACTGTGAGTATTCATGAAACAAGATGTAAAGTTCATGATATACAGTCAGTAGTCAGTTACATTAATAAAGCATGAGGACAAAAGCTTGGCATTTCAATTCTCTGCAATTCAAGCCAGGATTAGGACAAGACTGCATTAGGGGAGTGAAAGGGGCAAAGGACACCCTGCAGGATTCTAAAATGTCTCCTTAAAAATTCAGTAGTGCCCAGTCCAGATGGACAGAAAAAAAAAATGCTGCCAAGACATGGAAACTCTACAAAGTGCCCTCCCCATGAGTGCAGGACAGAAGGAGGGCCATGGCACCAACGGGCAGCCTGAGCTAGATGGCTAGACTCCAGCTCCCACTCAGTCTGCCGGGCAAATGCCCTCCCACAAGACTGCTTATAAATGGGAGCAGATGCCACTACCCCCAGCCAAAGGTCATTTCCAGGGAGCAGGGCAGGTGGTGGGAGATATTACAGAAGAGGCTCCACACCTGCCCCGGGTGACCTAGAGCTTAATTGTGATTTGGAAAGAGGCTCTGCTTGGCACATTAACCTTATTTTAATGAGGAATACCAACAGAGTCGGGACAGGCTGGGGCCTTCAGTCTTCTTCCACTGAGAATTTAAAACCAAGCCAAGGGTCATGGAGAGCACTGAAGGGCAAAGCAAAAAGTCTGTTTATTCCTTCCCCCCATTTCCTCCCTCTCCCAACTTCTTCAGAGACGTTTGTCCCCCTTGTCACTTTCTTAGGGTTCTAGTCCACTCAGCCTTCTCCCACTGAGAGATGGGCGTCCCCAGAATCGCGCAGTGACATCTCAGGGAGCAGGGGTCAGAGACATACATTTTTAGGGAAAGTGAGAACTCATGATTATGTTCAAGGAGAAGATGTTTCATGTGTGTGTCTGCGTTGGGGGTGGGGAGAGGAGAGAGTGCTTTCAGACCTGTTATTAGGCAGAATGAATCAGGTTTAGAGACGTACCGAGAGACAAAGCCCGGGTATTCGGACTGTGAATTACTGTCAGGCGGACTTCCCCTCCTCAGACTCCTCCCATCCCACCCTTCCATGTGAGTAAAACCAGAATATTAATTGTAGGGTAATTAAAATGCCGTGGGTGGGAGGGTGAGATGAAAGGGTAGAAGGTTGAATTAACAGGTGTCTGTTGCAAAATTTAGGTGAGCTGTCAGCCCTGAAGCAATTGGGAATAGAAAGCCAACCTACTGTCAACCAATGAAGAATGTTAATTTTTTAAAAATTGATTTTAGAGATAGGAAGGGGGAGTGAGAGAGAGAGACAGAGAAACATTGACGTGCGAAAGAAACATGAATTGCCTTGGGCAAGTGCCCTGACCAAAGACAGCACCCACGACCTGGGTATGTGCCCTGACTGGGAATCGAACCCTCCACCTTTTGGTGTCCGGGACGATGCTCCACCCAACTGAGCCACATCAGCCAGGGCAGAATGTTAACTTTTATTTCTTTTTTTCTGCCCTAAAATTTAGAAGCAAACCCAGTCTAATATGTGCATATTGTAGGAGACAATATGGCAAAGGGAACTTTGTTTTTCTTTCGTTATGGAATCCCACGTATACAATTTTGGATTTGGTCATGTAACCCTGAAAAGTGACAAGTTGTCAGTGAGAAGTAAAGCAAATATAGTCATACAGTTAATTCAGATCTTAAAATGATTAGGGGTGAGGGTTTGCCTTCAGAGCAAGTATGAGGATGGTAAGAGGCCGACAATGATGAGCAGCATGAAAATGGGTTTGAGTAAAATTTTTCTTCATTCAGACAATGGTGAGAGTGTTTTTGGTTGGAGATCAGGGAAGGCTTCTTAAGAAATGGCATTAGAGTTAGACTTCAATGATGAGAAATGGACACTGAGGGGAGGGTAGTAATTACAGATGAGGGATAGAGAAGTAAAAAGAAAAGGCTTAGACTGTATTTTATAAATGTTATGTGGTCTTCTTTGGACAAAATACCGGCAAAGGTGAATTGCTGTGTTAGCATTTCTCAATCCTGGCTGTATATTATTTTCAGATGACATGATACTGTATCAGTCCTAAAGCCTTCACCAAAACACTATTGGAACTAATAAATGAATTCAATAAAGTTGCAGGTTACAAAATCAATATACAGAAATCTGTTGTGTTTCTATACACCAATAACAACTGATCAAAAGGAGAAATTAAGAAAATAGTCTCACAATTGCATCAAAAGCATAAAATTTCTAGGAATCAATTTAACCAAAGAGGTGAAACAACTGTACTCCTGAAAACTATAAGACAATGAAGAAAGAAACTGGAGAAGATACAAATAAATGCAAGGCTATATTTTGCTCATGAATTGGAAGGATTAATAATGTTGAAATGTCCTTACAACCTAAAGCAATATACAGATCAATGCAATCCCTATTAAAATAGATTCTTCTCAGAACTAGAACTACTAATCATAAACTAGATATGGAACCACAAAAGACCCCGGATAGCCTAAGAACTTTTGAGAAAGAACACAGTGTGAGGTATCATGCTCCCTGATATGAAACTATACTACAAAGCAAAAATAACCAAAATAGTATGGTATTAACATTAAAACAGACACAGAGATCAACGGAATAGAATAAAGAGCCCGGAAATAAATCCTCGCTTATATGGTCAATTAATCTACAGCAAAGGAGACAAAGATATACAATGGGGTAAATATAGTTTCTTCAATAAGTGGTGTTGAAAAAACTTGACAGATACATGCAGAAATGAAATGTGACCACTTTCCTTACACCATATACGAGAATGAACTCAAAATAGATTAAAGACCCAAAACCGTAAAACTCCTAGAAGAAAACACTGGTAGTAAACTCTTTGATATCACTCTTAGTAATATCTTTTTGGATATATCTCTTCAGGAGAAACAAAAGAAAAAAATAAACAAATGGGACCATATCAGACTGAAAAGTTTTTGCATAGGGAAAGAAACCATCAAAAAGGTGAAAAGATGATCTACTGAATGGGAGATGATATTTGCAAATGATACATTCAATATGAGGTTAATTTCCAAAATATATAAGAAACTCATACAACTTAGCTCCCACCCCCAAATAATCCAATTTAAAAATGGGCAGAGGAACTGAATAGACACTTCTCTACAGAGGACATACAGATGGCCAACAGACATGAAAAGATGCTCAACATCACTAATCATCAGAGAGACGCAAATTAAAACTACAATGAGGTATCACCTCACACTTTGTCCGAATGACTGTTATCAATAAATCAACAAACAACAAGTGCTATTGAGGATGTGGAGAAAAGGGAACCCTCGTGCAGTGTTGGTGGGTTGTAAATTAGTGCAGTCACTGTGGAAAATGGTATGGAGATTCCTCAAAAAATTAAAAACAGTACTGCCATAAATCTGGTAATTCCACTTCTGGGTATTTATCCAAAGAAAACAAAAACAGCGATTTGAAAAGATATACGTACCCCTACATTAATTGCAGTATTACTAGTAATAGCCAAGATATGGAAGCAACCTAGATACCTATCAACAGATGAATGGGTAAAGATGATGTGGTACACACACACACACACACACACACACACACATACATGCACAATGGAATATTATGCAGCAATAAAAAAGAATGAAATCTTGCCATTTGTGACAATATGGATAGACCTAGAGGATATTATGCTAAGTGCAATAACTCAGACAGAGCAAGACAAACACCATATGATTTCACTTACATGTGGAATCTACAAAAACATATAAATGAACAAACAAAACAAAATAGAAACAAACCTATAGAGATAGAAAACTAGTTTATGCTTGCCAGAGAAGAGGGGGTTGGGGGATGGAAATTTAAAAACCCTGTGGAGATTTTAAACACCCCAATGACTAGTCACATCCCAGGCCAACTGAAGCATAAGTTCAACAGGGTACCCAGGCAGCAGTATTTTTTTTTTAAAAACTGCCCAGGTGATTCCAACGTGCCAACAAGGTGAAGAACCTGGCTGTCCCTGGTAATTAATTACAAACAAGGGCCCTGATTCTATTCTCCCTTAGTGGAGCCTGGAGAGGAACTTTTTTTTTTTTTAATATATCTTTATTGATTTCAGAGAGAGAAAAGGAGAGGGAGAGAGAGAGAGAAACATCAATGATGAGAGAGTCATTGATCGGCTGCCTCCTGCATGCCCCCTTCTGGGGATGGAGCCCAAAACCTGGGCATGTGCCCTGACCAGGAATCAAACCATGATCTCCTGGATCCTAGGTTGATGTTCAACTGCTGAGCCACGCCGACTGGGTTGGAGAGAAACTTTTTACTGGAGAAAAAGTACATTAAAAATTGGATTTTGATATATTTTGACTAATTTGTCTTGCAAAACATTACTGAATGATTTCCTTGTTCATCTCAGAAGTGAATGTGGTAATAGCAGAAGACTAGCACAGGGCTAGAAAAGGAGACGGTGGCCAAACCATGGAAAATCTTAATGCCAGGCCAAGGAGCATGGATTTTATTCAAGAGTCAATAGGCAACATTGGAAGTTTTAAATTAGGTGTGATTTAAAAGCCACAGCTGTGGTTAAGGATATTAGTAGGTTACGAATTAGCAGGATTGAAACAGTGGAAGGAGAGGGCCAATTAGGGGATTACAGAGGTAATTTAAGCAGGAGGGATTGAGGCCCTAATAGCAGCATGGTTTTGAGAATGAGAAGTAGGTGAACGTGAAATGCTGGGGCAACAGACCTGATGGAAGTAGTGTGATAAATCTTTTTCCCATTCCCTTCCTCTGGCCAAGTGAGATACCCGAGGATTACAAGTGTGTTATATGCCTTTTAAAGAAGCCACAGTGAGCGGAGGGCAAACACCACTTTAGCCTAAGTTTGGAGATATTGTATAACAAGGGGTGGGGAGAAGACTTGGCATTTAGAGGTGGGCTTTCTCAGAGAAACTAGCTGGATTGGTATAGTTTCAACTTGGGGGATGTTTGGTTGTGTTTAAGATTTGTTAGAGGGAAAAAGAGTTACAGCTTGGGGTCCCCCACCTACCTTAATCCCTAATCATGGGAATTCCCTTTAACCCTTTTTGTAGAACAAAAGGGAAGACCTAGTTCATGGTGTAGCTTGGTATGAGACTCACAAAAAAGGTTCTAGGAAGCAGGTGTGGCCAGAGTATTAAAGGCCACAAAGAGGCTGAAGTGGGTGAGGATCCTGAATGACAGCAGATGTTCACGTAAGTAGCAGAAACGAGTTAACACGACAGGCGTAGGACTGCTATCCTAAGAGAGGCCTGCTGGCAAGGTTGGCCCAGGCTGGCACCTGGCATCTTACATTTTCGGAAGATTCTCACCATTTCCTAACTGATAACAGTGGTTTACTGTGCCTACAACGTGCAGTGTGGTTTATGCTAGACACCCACTTTTCTTCTGGGAGTCTGGATTTTGCCACGTACGGGGCAGAGGGTGCCTCCGTGACCAGCCTCCAGTAAAAACCTTGGGTACTAAGTCGGCAATGCACTTTCCTGGTGGACAATGTTGTGCATGTGTCTTGATTTTGCCCTGTATCCTTTTGCAGTAATAAATAATAGCTGTGACTATATACTCGGTCCTGTGAACCCTCCTAGTGAGTCATCAAACCCGGGGGCGCTTTTGGGGACCCCTAACATAGTAAGAATGGAAAAAAATTAAGACCAGTCCAGTCAGAAAAACCAGGAGATCTTGAACTGTAAAATTTTAGTCTTGAACTAGTAAAATTTTTATGGCTAAAGTAAGTGGGTTTATATGCTTTTGAAAGTCATCAGGGAGACAGGTTTGAATTGAAGTTGTCTGTCCAAGCTTTCTGATTATGGTGGAAACCGAAATCTGGCGTTTTCTACTTCCTTTAGAGAAATAAGAAGTGAACACAATGAAAAGATCAAGTCACAAAAACAAAGTTTGAAAGAGGCGTCATTCAGCCTTTATTCCTGTACTGTAAAGTTTTAAAGCTTCCTATTTGGTTTTCTGCAGCCTCCATGCCGCCCCTCCCCCGTGCCGGCTGTGAGCCTCCTGCCCAGGCGGCCAGGCGAGTGGTAAGGGGCCACCGTTCTCGGCTCTGCACACCCCGACCACGACCTAGCAAGAGACAAATGCCCCAGGGCAATCCCCATCCAGCCTTTTCCTGTGTACTCCACCCTGAGCCCCTGTAAAGGTGTTTCCCTGCTGGCCCCGAGCTCCGCTTTTACAACCTCATTTCACTTTAATCACCTCCTCAAAGGCCCAGTCTCCGATACAGTCACCTGGGGCCGGGGCAGGGCTTCAACACATGAATTTTATAGAAACACAGCTCAGGTCACGGGACTACTCTTCATGACAAACCTTCACCTCAGTCTTTCCTCGCAGCCCTCTTCCTCAGGTGAGAGGCTGTGCCGCGTGCGGCATTCATTCCTTCACCAGGCAGCGCGCCTCAAACCCTCCACAATCTGTGTTCCTCTTACAAAAATCCACTGAAATCTCTCTCCTCTTTTTGGAGGAGAGAAATTTAATTTCATCCATGCTGTTTTTGCCCCCTGCTTCTGAAAATTCCTCCCTCTCGTCACGTTCCAAACTCTGTGTTCACCAAGTTTGTAATAGTTTCTTTGTCCCATTTCTGTCTCTTCTAACTTCTTTTTAAAAAGTTCTAGTTTGGAAAATCTCGAGAAGTGCAATATTGGACAGAACCGATAGCAGAGCCGCACGCGGCCACCTTCACATTATGGCCAACCTCTTTTCATGGACACCCCCATCCCAGGATTGTTTTCAAGCAGATCTCAGGCCACATGTTCTTCTGCACAGATTGCTTCGCTCCTTGGGGAGACACTGTCGCCAAACCACAGAGGGAAAATCAACTTCATCCCTGTTCTTTGTCCCTTAGCATCTCTCCTTTTCTGTGCAATAACAGAATGACCACTTTTTAGCAATGGACTACCAAAATAAAGACTATTTCCCAGCTTGGTGGCTGTCGTCTATCAGCGTATAGTACAACCGAGGGCAGAAGTTCACACCGGTCCTTAGAAATATGAAGGGATCCTTATTAGCAGAATGAAAGATATTAAGTCTTGATTAATTCCCAGAAACACAGTGGCTCACATTTGATTGCATTTTAAATCCCTATGGCTCTTACATCCTTTCAACCCATCCTGCTGTTGTTTCCTTTATTCCTTGAGTTAATATTTATTAAATAGGCTTTGGGCTGCGCTCTGGGCTCTGTGTTTATAATGAAGATATGCCATGGTTCCTGTTCTGGCAGGATCCCAATGTGGTGGGTGACGCTGATCACACCAACAGATCATCCTAACCCAGTGTGGGCTGCACTGTGATGCTATGCAGGGAGCTCACTGACAGTTTCATTCTCATTAACCTTGTCCATCTACAGTGTTTTAAATGCTCAAGGCTTGGGACAATGCCTCCTATCCTTCTTGCTTCCACACAGCATGGCACAGCGCTAGGAACACAATCAGCATTGACAAAATTCTTGCTGAGTGATTCACCTACACCTGTGTTTCAGAAGCCATCCATTCTAGCCTTGTGATCTGGCAAACATTCAGCTAATTAATTCTCTTGTCTTATTTTCCTTCCTTTGTTAGGGAGAAGTCACACAGGTATAAACCAGGTGAATTTTACAGTGTGGTTTGCTGTCATCAAGTTTGAGGGGAACAAAATCCCATTGTGGCCACCTGGCAAAATGCCCCTTGGTGACCACTGAAGCCAGACATTGTCATTTGAGGCCTCTTGCATATGTGGAATTAATTCCTTTTGTGATGTGTGTGGTGTTTTTCTGTAGTATTTAGGAAGGGTGAAGAGAGAAATTTTTAATCTCATCAGAAGAAATTACTCATAACTAAGAGGTCCTTTGCTCCAGTTGTCACATGAGAAGTGGTCAAATCACAGTTTAGCTTTGGATCTAACTCTAGATAAAAACGTTGACATTAAAGTGGTAGCCAGTAAAAGAGATTCTAATTTTATGTTGCATAAAATAAAGCTTCTTTTGACAAAAACTAATAAAATTAGAATTTCTCCTGATTAATATCTCTACAAAGCTATAAATCTTCTGAAAGGCTCCAATATAGAGTTATATGTACCCATACATTCACATCACACTTACAGAACTCACCTATCCCTAATTTGGATTTATGAGTATACAACTACATACACACTGTGCCCAATGGCTTATATTTATAATTAGAAGTGGGTCCTAGTTGACTGTATGGAGCCAGGAAAGTCTATGTGGGTGTTCTGGGTCTTTGCTGCTGAGATAGGAGCCTAGCTGTATTTTAAAGGTGACTTATTTAAAATAAATAAAACTTAGTGCACCTTTCCAGTGGGGGCAGAACAGGGTCTAATGAAAGGTTTACTCTTTGGGATGGAGCCTGCAACCAAGGTATGTGCCCTTGTCCAGAATTGAACCTGGGACCCTTCAGTCTGCAAGTGGGTGCTCTGACTGCTGAGCCAAACCAGTTAGGGTGAAAAGTTTGCTCTTTATACTGGTGTTCCATGGAAAGAAAAGCTCATAGTAAATGGAAATGGTGGGTAGAGTATTATGAGTTTACTCCATGGAACAAGTAATTTAGTATCTGTCATTTCTGGGACAGATACAATTGCACAGATCCTTTGTCTCATCTTTTCACCCTGCAGAGTTGGCGCTGGTTACTGTATTTCTTAGCCACAGGCAAATGGCCTTGAACCACGTTGTCACTAGGTTTTCTTTTTATTTCTTCTTTCAATGACTCACATTTTCATTTTCATGAGATTAATAATAGCAGTAACTATTTTTGGGGGGGTAGGGGGAAGGATGAAGTATAGTACTTTGACATGTACTATCTCTTTGCAACTGAACTTCACAGTCAGCTTGCAAGGAAAGGAGGGAGGCAGCAATGTCCCTGTTTGGCATTTCAGAAAACCAAGCTCAGTGAATTTCCTAAAGTGTCACCACCAGGACCAAGAATTGCTCAGCCTTAAACCTCTGGCTCGGGTTTCAGATACCCTTTCCGCCATCCCTCACTGATTTTACCAAGCACCCGGCGTGCAAACGTGCAGAGTACACAGTTGGTATGTGTAAAGTATTCAAGTGCACTTACTTAAAGGAAACAGAATAATCAGTCGAGACTGACCCAGATAGACAGAGCTCTCTACCCACTCTGAGCAGCAGGCTAGAAGGTGGGCAGGGAGCCCAGAATGTGTCTCCTTGCAGGCAGATGGACAGGAATCTCTCTGGAGACTGGCCAGGAGGCCAGAAGGTCTCCCAGAGGGTCAAGAAGGCTGCCAGGAGGAATCTATAAATGCTTCCATTTTAGGTTTAAGGGACAGTATTGTCACAGCAGGCACATCTCACACTCTACAGAACGCTGACACAAATGCACCCAGATCAGCTTCTATGTAGATAGATGGTATCTTGCTGTGAAGGGTGAATCTACAGGCAGTTTTCTGGTTTTAACTTTCAGTCAAACCAATCAACCAAAACCGGTCAGCAGTGTATGTGGGATGATGGACACTTCTGGATCTTTGCTGATTGCACTAGCTGGGTAATTAATTTGGGCACCAGTCATGGCTGGAGAGCTCTACCACAGCATGTTCAGGTTTTTCCCGCAGCTGACTGTGCCAGAGGCTGCTGTTGCCTACCCAACATCCACTCACCCCTCCTTCTTTAGTTACAGGCCTCTGGATTTATAGAGGACAGCCAGGATGCAATTAAAAGACCATTTTCCACATGCCGCCCTCCAGCTAGAAGTGCCATATGGGTATGTTTTGGTCAATGAAAGGTGAGCAAAAGTATTTGGTGGACGTTTTTAAGGCATTTCCTTAAAGGGAAGTGGCCTGACCCGCCTTCTTGCTGCCTGGAACGTGGGTTTGATGGCAGGAGCTCTAGTAGCAATCTTGTAAACCCGACGACAAGGGCGCTATCCTAGGAACCGAGGAGTGAAGGACAGCGAGGAGGCTTGAGTTATTAAAAAGCCCGTGGGGCTGCCATGACAGCCCTAGACTGCTGATCTCCAGACTTATTTTATGTGTCAGGAACATAAGCTTCTATCTCATTTAAGCCACTATCATTTGGATGTTTTACTATATTGCAGGGGACCTTATGCCAAGTGATACATGGATGGGCGCATGGTTGTAGAGGAGATCTAAAAAGTGGTTAACATGGAGGTGAGAAACAGGTTTTAAAAACATAGAGAAAGAAGAAATAATTTGAGATCTAATAACAAAATAAAAGAAAATAAGCAAACTATATAGTTGGATAATCTTTAACTGCTGTTTTCCAGTTCTCTGTGCTCCTATCCTTTACCCCACCATTTAAACAACATTGTCCCGATGGTGGGGGTAACAGAAACAATGAAGCATCAAGTTACAGGTTTCCACAGCTTTATGTAGACTTTTAAGAGAACACAGAAGAGACCATAATATATATATTTAAATTGCTCAACCTTTTATTAGGGAGAATTCACAACTACTCAAAAGTAGGCAGAGTAGTATGGTAAATCTCTGTACTTATCCCCCAGTCTCAACAGCTATCAGTTCATGAATCTTGTCCCATCCATTTCTCCAGCTACTTCTCTTATGTCATTATTTTTTAAATAAACTTATAATTTTGGAATAATTTTAGGTTTTCAGAAAAGTTGCAAAGATAGCACAAAGAATTTCTATATACATTTACCAACTGTTCCCTGTTGTTACAATCTTACATTACTATGGTACATTTGTCAAAATGAATAATTAATATTGGTATGTAACTATTAATTAAATTTAGACTTTATTCAGATTTCACCAGTTTTTTCCACTAATGTTTTTTTTTTTCTGTTCCACAATCCAATCCAGGGGTACCATATTGAGTTTAACCTCATATTATTTTGAAGCATATCCCAGATATTAAATAGTTCATCTGTAAATACTTTATTACACATCTGTAAAAGACAAGTACTATTTTTTTTAAAAAAAATATCTTTATTGATTTCAGAGAGAGGAAGAGAGAGGGAGAGAGATAGAAACATCAGTGATGAGAGAGTCACTGATTGGCTGCCACCTGCACGCCACTCCCTGGGATTGAGCCTGTAACCCGTATGTGCCCTGACCAAGAACCGAACCATGATCTTCTGGATCCTAGATCAACGCTCGGCCGCTGAGCCACGCCCGGCTGGGCCAAGACAAGTACTATTTTTAATGCAACTACAATGTCATCATCAAGCCCCAAAATGTCAATAATTCCTTAATATTATCCATATCACACCAAACATTTTCTTGTAAATATTATGGGTTATTTAATACTTTTTTTTTTCTAATCCTGTATCCAAACATGACCCCAAATTATGATTGGTTTATATGTCTTTAAATGTCTTTTTCTATAGGTTTCCCCTTTCTCTCTCTCTCTCTCTCTCTCTCTTTTCCCCCTTTGCAATGTATTCTTTGAGGAAACTGGGTTGTTTGCCCTTTAGTTTTCCCATCCAGATTTTGCTGGCTTCATCCTTGCGGGGTAGTTTTACATGTTCCTCTATCCTGGGCATCCCTGTAAATTGGTTCTAGAACTTAATCAGATTCATTCATTCACTCTTTCATTCATTCATTCAATTAGTTTTGGCAAGAATATTTAATAGTAGGTGGAATGTTTTTCCACCATACTGCCTGGCTCTCTTTTTGCAATGTTTGTGGCTGTTGATATCCTTTGTTTTAGAGACTGTGAACTGATAATATTGTAATTCTAGCATTTGTTTTTCATTTATAAGCTGGAACATTTTATAAAGAGCTCCCCTCACTTATCATTTGGCTTTTGTGGCACACATCATGTAAGAAGGTAAGATAAATACTGATTCTTTACCTTTATTTGCCACTTTTAAAATGAATGAGTTAATCTAGCATCCTTTTATGTTGGCCAATTAATTTATAGTTCCTAGTCTAAGAGAACAAGGATTTCCCATGTAAAAGAGCTGAGTGCTTGAGACACAGAGCATTTATTTAGTATTTCCCAAATATATATATAAAACCCTGAAACATAGCACAGGAAAAAATGAAAGATTAGCTTTCTTTCCCCCCAAACATGGGACTCAATAAGAGGTGGGAAGGGGGATAGAGGAGACCAGATTAGAGCTTGGGTGCCCATGGGATTTTCACAAATGGAGTCAAAGCCCCAAGAGTGTGTGTGCATGCGCATGTGCCTGCGTGTGTGTGTGTGTGTTTGTGAAGGAAACACGTAGGTACATTTTGGGGAATCAGAGCTGCAGACCCCATGCCTCAGCTCTCAGAGTGTAGCTTGAGGAAGCTTTAAGCTCTGACAGAGCCTCAAGGCCGGTCTGGCCCTGGAGCAGCTGCGTTGGTGTGACAGCATGGCCATGGCTGTGGCAGGCACTTAGGTAGGGAGGCCCCAAGACAGCCCCATCTAATCCCAGGGCCCCCACGGGGTGCAGAGAGGGTGCACGAGGCCTAAAAGTGCCGAGAGGGCTGGGCCGTGGGGTTGGAGGAGGCTTTGTGGTTGGATGAGAACAACAGAGAACAGCTGAGGGCAACGGATATCCTGTGTCCAGATGGGCAACCTGCACCCAACAGGGGCTTGGGGCACAGAGGGTGGCCTGAGAACCAGACTCTAGAAATTAGATTACCTTGGTCCAAGGGAGAAAAACAGGTGGGACTGAGGAGAGCCTAGCCCTGAATTTGATCAGATATTACCTGAAAGAGATTGTTTTCTTTTTCTTTGTGCCACTGAAATAAATTTAGCTCAGAAGCTTTTCTTTTCACACACTAGCAGAAATACTTCATTTTCCCAACTCAAGGTTACACTCTAGTAAACAAATTTCAGTTAAATAGACACAAGGAAGGTAAGACTGCTGCCCATCCTGGACTGTAAATTTAAATCTCTGTATACATACAAAAGTGGTTCGATGTTTGAAAGGAGGGGCATCAGAGTGGCTGTTTGAGCTAATAGCTGTGCCCTTCAGGAAGTGGGAAGAGAATGGGGGGCCTGATGGTTGCAACAGGGGGTGGGGGTGAAGGGTGAATTATGAGGGATTTCCATGCAGAGTTGTGGCTGTTTTTTCTCTCACAAGTTTGCACTAAGCACACACTGAGGCCATGAGGCCTTAACTATGATTGTGAAGTAGTGCCAGCCAAAAAACCTTGGTCCTCTCTGTCCTCTGGATTAGGTAAAAAAGCTCTTAACTGGCCTTGTCACACCCTCCTCCCAATCATGCCTCCTAAATCCTATGAGTGTATGTTAGAAGGACAGTTCACTCTGCAATGTATGTTGGAAGTAATTGGATTCATTCTTTTTTTTAATCCTTCCCTGAGGATATGTTTATTGATTTTTTTAGAGAGAGAGTGAGAGCGAGAGAGAGAGCAAGAGAGAGAGAAACATCGATTGGCTGCCTCCCATATGCGCTCTGACTGGGGATGTGCCCTGACCAGGAATCGAACCTGAGACTCCTTGGTGCACAGGACAACACTCCAACCAATTGAGCCACACTGGCCAGGGCATAGATTCAGTCTTAACTGTTTGCTATAGACTGAATATTTGTGTCCTCTCAACCCCACCAAATTTATATGTTGAAACCTAACCCCCAGTGAGATGGTATTAGCAGGTGGGGCTTTGGTAGGTGACTAGGTCATAAAGATGGAGCCCGCATGAATGGGATTAGTGATATTATAAAAGAGATCCCAGGGCACTCTCTCTTGCCTTCTACCATGTGAGGACACAGCAAGAAGGTCATCTATGAGCCAGGAAGCAGGATCTCACCTACTAGTGCCTTGATTTTGGACTTCTTAGCCTCCTAACTGTGAGAAATAAATGTTTGTTGTTAAGCCACCCAGTCTGTGGTATTTTTGTTATAGCAGCTTGAATACATTGCCTTTTATGTCTCTAGGCTCTATCTTTCTATCTGTCAAATGAAGAGAACTTGAACTAAATACTGGACAAACTGCACCATGAATCCATGTCTCAGTCACCTGCCTTACCCACAGCTGTCATATTAAGTCATGTAGCCTAGAGGGGTTCTTTCATGCACAGATTGCTATGGTTTATGCCAGCACACCTTTCACCAGGGTAGTAGGGAGCTATTCTTTACCTACTTAGCATTCTTTCTCTTTGAGGAACTTCTTTTTCCCATTACTCTAACCATAAACGTCTCATTGAGCTTGCCACTCTTAGTTCCTGGACTATCTTGTCACATGACCCAGGCCAACCAATAAGAATCTTTCCTTGAGATTTTGTTTATTTTATTTTACAACTGTAGGAATATTTTTCATTTTTGATGTCAGAGCTGGGAAGATGTAAAATATTGGTTGTCATGATTTCAGCCTTGAGAAAAAATTTGGCATGCAGAGAACTACAAAAAAGAGAAACCCAGAGAACTGTAGTTCATCCAGGTTCTAGCTCCTGTTAACTCTGGGCCTTATACCATCACCTTTGCTATGATTGAGATATGCCAGACAACAAAGACCTCTGATGGCATAAAATAACTATAACTTTTATTTGTAGCCAAAAGAGCACCAATTAAACTATTTAATGGAACATACACCAAAGTCATTCACACATGGGCTGAAAACTGGGGAAGCATGTGAAGTGTCTTAACATAAATTCCTGGCCCATAGAAGTACTCCTCACTGAATGGCAGAATACTGGCCTTACTTTTATTGCAAAAAAATAATTTCTAGATGAATGAAAGAGGTGGGCCAATTGAGTTTAGGCTCTTTCCACGAACGTTTTAAGCTGTTCTTCTGTTTGTCCATGAGGCCCACTATGTATCCCAGTCCTCAAAGCTTTGTTCTTAGAAAGAATGCAATAGGTGACATTCGTATGTGTCCTTTTAGTGGTCCCCAGTTCAAAGGTAATCCACACATATCTCTTCTGGGCAACTACAAAAAAAAGCATCTTATACAACCCAGGTCACTGATTCTCAAGGGTACCGTCTCAGTCACCATAAACCTTTTTAAAAGATAGAATTTTGGTATAGTTGGGTCTGAAAGCTCCATAGTTAAGCACAAAATGCATGCTGCTTAAGATTCATCTTACTGTGTTTTCTTTGAACTTCAAGATTGTATGAGAGTTGTTTAGAAGGACGTTTGATGTTGGTGGGTGGTCAGTGGGCTATATTAATACATAACTACGCAAAAATCCTAAAATAAATTGTCAACCTCTAAACAGCTATCCACGTCTCCAGTTTTACCAGGTTAAAATATCTATTGTCAGCTTGGTTTCCTCCTTCCGGAAATAGAGGTCACACTTTGAACTTAAACTATTTTTTGGTCATGGGGCTTAAACGTGACATTTCTTTCTATTTTCCTCTCTGCCTTTTTCTCTTAAACTCTCTCACATCTTTCTGGTTGTAATTTCAGCAGCCCTACATTCCCAACATCAAACGGAGGTTAAGTACCGTGTTATTTAAACAAGATGAGTGTATTTGATAATGACTGAGTAGGGAAAGTGGGGGAGGAACAAAGCGGAGAGGAACCGGCAACTCCCAACAGCAGGGCAAGAGGAGAAATGTCTCGGCAGCACCACACTCGTTGGTCTACTCAGTAAATATACTGCTCTCATAACATTATAATTCATCTCCCTAAATTTTTATGTTTCCCACTTTGGAAAACAACTATGTCTAGTATATAATTTCACCCTTTTATTATGACATTTGAGAAAGTAGCCAAGACTGGTTAGGTTTAATTATCCCCATCAAGTTATTGTAGATGTCAGTTTCTACAAGTCATTCACAAATGGGCAGATGGCAGAAACATGTTATTCCAGGATGACTAAGCTTGGGTAAAGCTGGAGAAAACATTCACTCCCTTCGATGTGTGTGGCATTGTGAACATGTAACTTGTAGGTTTGCCTTGCTGATCTCATTGTATGATTTTAGAAGAACAATCAGCTGATTTGTTTTGTTTCTTTAAATAATCTTTAAAAATGTGACCCAACTTATTTTTAATCAGAGATAATAAAATAATGAGGAATTGTCTTGATTTCACCATTGCTGTAATTACTTTTTTTCAAGGTACTGTCTTGAACTTGAGTTTGAAATGTTAATGCATTCTGATTCCATGAGGTCATACCTCATCTGAATGTGGCAGATGGAGAAATGAAATTTGTACTCCTTGAAGATCTGTATTCTGCAGTGTTCTCAGTAGTGTAATGATAGATCCCTGAACTGTGCATGTTTTCAGGAGGGACTATATTTGGACATCTTTGGTCACTAGCATAAACCTTTAATTACTGCTTAAATATAGATGAGTGTGCTTTTTTTTAAAAGGAATTATTGTGGGTAAAGAATAAAATAAGCACATATATTTGAATGGCTTGAGAACAAAACACTGAAAACTTATAAGAGTTAAAGAGTTTGTATTATGACAATATTAAATCACATCAAGTAATTTGATTTATTTAGGATGTTGATAATATAAGAATAGGATTTGAAGGTTCTAAGATTTTATCCTACTTGCAAAGCTACCAGTTAGCCTGCCAGTGTCGTGGATTTTGGCAGAAAACATGAGACTCGTAGGTCAGAGACAGTGAGACATTATTACTCACAACAATAACAGTAGCCAGAGTATAGTGTTTGCCCACGTTCCCTTCGACCTAATCCATACAGAGCTATACAATGAAAGACAGGTGGTACCTGCACTTACAGGAGAGGAGCCCTGAGTTTCGGGAACCAGAATCTTTTATAATGAGCAGCAAGCAGGCCTGAGCTGGAGAGAAATGCCACCTTCATTTTACTGGACAATAAACAAACTGCTTGTTTTATCTTCTCTATCTTCCAAGGCCTTCTGCTATAAAAACGCCCTTCAAAATATAGTCTGGAAAAGGGCAGTTTGTGTTGGCTCTACTCCCATGATGTGTGGAAACAGGAGAACCAAGAACTGTCTTGCAATGAAAGCAGTGTACAGAAATGAAAGGTTTTTTAAAATTTTATTTCTCTTTAATCAACCTGAACTTAGCTTTGGAATCTCTGCTTTTTATGGTGGAAAACATAAACTTGTCTAGGTAAATTCTGTCACTTGTGGCTTAAAATATATTTCTATTTGTTATAAATTTCAGTTAATTTCAGATTCTCATACTGATAGTGGCACTTATAATTTCCAAAGATTGAGCACCTGAATTAATCTAATATAATTATAATTACTTATAAATTGTAGAACACATGTACTTATGTGAGCAGAGGTTTAAGTTTCTTTTTCCTTAAGTTTCTTTCTCCTAGGCCTTTACGCACATACACTCTCCTTGATTCCGGATGAAGAAATTAAGGAGGTGACACAGCTATGAACAATGTATTATTGAACAGGCATGGTTAGGCTGACTCAACAAGGGATCAAGACATCATCTTTTCGAGACATCACCAGCTGACCATGAACAAAAGGATGACATCTGCGGACTTCTCAGACTGCACATAGCTGCATTCCATTCCCAGCCTCAGTTTACCACATTTCCCTATATAAACCCTATCCCTCAGGCCACTCCTTAAGACAGGTTTTGGATGCTTGTATGCTCCCTGTCTTCTTGGTTGGCTGGCCTTCTCAATAAACGCCTCATATGATTCAACCCTGCCTCCATTAAATTGGACACAGTGACAGGCAGCCAGAACTCCACCGTGGTTTCCCGGTAACAATACTGTTTTTTTGCATTCCTTTCAGGAATAACAGTAGAGTAGCCAATACTTACATCATATTTCTGCTCACCATATTTTATGCTCTTCATATAAATCAAATCATTTAATCCTATAGGCATGCAGTATTATGGTCTCTATATGTATGGAAACTGAGGCACAGGGAAGTCTTGGTGCTCAGTCACATGGCCAATAAGTGCCAGAGCCAGTAGTCTGACCATGGGTCTTTGAGTAGGTGCTCCTAACCTGTGCTCTGTTGCCTGTCTGCTTTCCAAGTTCTCTGGGCTCTCTATGCTCCTGGGGACTATGTATCTGATCCACATTTAGTCCAGTCCTCTCTGGCTTCCACTCTGGTGTCTTGTCTCATAGCATTGTCTCTTTGTCAGCTCAACCACCAGTCTCTTGTGAGACTCTCTGCCACCTTCCTCCCACTTCAGAACTCCTCTCCAGGGATTTGGAGCTCCATGCTGGTGTCAAACCATCCACCCCAAACACCCCTCAGTTATTGCTTTTCTATTACTCAGGGGCCATATCAAAAGCATGGTTTGAATCTCAACTCTGCCGTGTACTAGCTGTATGACCTTTGGCAATTTGGCACCCTGTACCTCAATTTCTATGTCTCTGAAGTAGAGATGATAATACTGTATTCCTCAGAGGGTTTATGTAAAGGTTAAATGAGCTTATTTATATTTGGCAGGTAAGAGTGCTACATTAAGTCTCTATTCATATATTGTTATACCCGAGAGGGATGGCAGAAAAACAATTTTAGAGTATGGAACTGACATACATAATTTGCAATTTATTACAAATAAAACATGTTCTAAGTTAGATGAGGCTGAGTGGACCTTGATAAGTTTAAGGTTTCCGCCACAAAAATGGAGGCTACAAAGTTTGTTTAAGGGAAATACAGAAACATTATCTTTTCTGCACACAGTCTTGTGAATTATTGCAGATGTGAAGTTCTCTTTGAGTGTATAGTCTCTCAAGCTAGAAACTGGTATATTAGAAAATAGTCTTTTCTGGTGTTCTGTGACACACTTGGCATCTCTATACTTTCATAACATTTTGATCCGTTAATGGGGCAGGAACAGGAGCCTTCCCAGGCACCAACTGATATCTATACTTTTATCACATTCCCTAAGATTCTTCTTCTATCATTGACTGAATTAATTTTTATTTAATTTTGGTGGGAAAATGGTAAATTCTTACGGCATCACACCTTCTCCCCATTATGTGATTAAGGGATAAACACTATGACTGTGAGTTTAAAGTTTTGCTTCTTGATATAAAAACAAAAAATCAGTATTACTGATTTTTCCTTTTGCTTGAGCCTCCAGTAGGGCTGGGTATCGATAGCATTGTTACTGATCTTGGGACTCTTTTTTCCCCCTGTTGTGAGGCCACTGAAAGTGTTCTTAATGCCTGTGGTGGCTGGGACAGCAGCGAGAAAGCTCCCAAACACAAATGTTTGAGTGCACAAAATCTTTTTCCTCCACTTATCTTTGCGGCTGGACTAGTTTCTATTCTTTGTAACTCTCCTTGAGGAGTGACAAACTGATGGTATTTTTTTGCTTGAAATATGTGTCCACTTTCTTCATGCTTTGTCCTATGAAATTTAAGTAACAAAGATGTTTTCTTATGAGCTTTTTTACCTTATTATTACTTAACAAATAAAACTTTTCCCCTCCTTCCTGGGAATAGAAAAAATGGCCTTCCCTTGAAAGGAGGGTGATATTTTCATGGTTTTCTTACCAAGCTAGCCCAAAACAAAACAAACAAACAAAACTATTAATAGCATCTTAATATTAGAAGTCAGTGAGGCAGCTAACATATTGGAGATAATCAGATTTCTTCAAACCTGAAACCAACCTCGTGTAACTAAGTGGTTTAAAACTTGAAAATGGCTCAGTCTCTCTTTCCTAAACATGGGCCATCTGAGAGTATTGAAGCAGATGTTTGGGGTTGGACCTAAGACCAATGAGGTCAGAAACACTGAGACCAGAAAAAAGACAAACAGGGATGCTGGTGGGGAGTGGGGGGTAGGAGTGGGGGTAAATAATCCATAGGAAACAACATTTGCCCTCCTGTGACTTTGACCCCAAGGGCCAAGCCTGAGGGCATCAGGAGGTAGGCTGGGGGAAGGGTGCAGAAAGAGAGTGTCTCGGTTGGGAGCCAGGTTCTGGGTGTGAGATCCTATTAATCTAAAGGATTCCTGACACCCAGCCTGACAGACAGCTGAGTGGAAAGAGGCTCCTCCCCCCTCACTTTTGTCACAACAGCCTTTTTATTCCAGCATCATCAGGGACTGCTTTTAAGAGCATTTGGATAGATGGCATTTTCTGCAGTGTGCGTGGTGGGAGGAGGGGGAGGAGAAGGTATGTGCTGCACAGGCAGTTTCTGTGATTTTAACAAGACTCTCCCACCCCCTTCAGACCCAGCCCTGTGAGATAGAACACACACGCTCGCTTGTTACCACTCGCCTCGTGGCCTCTGGGATTCCTTTCTCTTTAGCTGTGTTTCTCAATCCTTTGTATCTCTCCAAGGCAGAAGTAGCGAAAGCAGCAGGGAAATGGCAAAGGAATACAAACCCGTGCTGTTTCTGGAACACACTGAGCCTGTGTCCACACTCTGGAAGCAGAAATTCTGCCTTAAGACAAATATTTCACTGCAGGGATTTTTGTCTGCTTTCCAAAGCACACAAACATGGATTAACTTAATATGCAGGCACCCAAATGCCTGACATGCAGATGACCCTGCCTCAAATGACTATCCACAAAGCAAGACTATGGAGGGGTCCTCGTGATGTAAAGAACAGTGGTTTACCCACCTCCCCCGCTAGGACATAGACATAACGCATGGTGATGATCAGGAGGGTTACATTCACATTTTTTATTCTTCTAGGGGTAATTCCTCCCCGCTTTCTCCCATTCACCAAAGCATTTCAGAGTCTCAGTAACGGAGATTGAGATTTTTATGAATATGCACTCGATTTGGTCAATGTTTTTTAAAAAGTAAATCAGTTGCAACATTCAGTATTTTTGCCATCTGCAGAAACAAGTTTCTTTTAGCACAGCTCGCCTCTAATCAGTACCCTTCCGCTCGTGTTGAGAGACCTTGCCTTGGGGACTCTACCTGGTATCTTCCCCTCTAACATATTCATTCACACACCTATGTGATAATGGGTCACGCTATGCCCACATTTTTTGCACCATTTTGAGAGGGCCTTGGGAAGCAAGGGCCAGGCAAGTTTTGAAAACACACTTCATCCTTTCTGTCACTTCTTGCAGAAATAGAAGTATCTGCCTACTGAAGAGGGAGGCAAGGATGGTGCATGTTTTCCTTCAGTTGCTGAGGATGGATGAAGTTTTTTTATTGGGCTACTTGGACGACTCCTCTCTGCCAGATGGAGCCAAGTGAGTTTTATGCAAGGGCCTGGTGGGTTTTCTCTTTCTAAGATGTGCGGCAGGAAGAGCAATTACTGATTCTCCCAATGAAAATCTGTACGACCCTTTGCAAATATGTCACAAAGGAGCCTCAAGAAAATTGCAGGGAATTCACTGAGCTTACTAGCCTAATCATGTGATCATCATCTGCTCAGCATTCCCCCCCCGCCCCCCCAGTAAGAGATTGATATTTGCAGTACGATGCTTACTAGAGCAATAGGTTGAAAAGGAAATTGTTTCCTTTCCTATATTTTAAGAATGTTCCCGTTTGGCAGTACATAATCTCTTAAAAATGATCTTGCTTTCAGATAGCTACAAATATATCATTTAGTGCTTTTTGTATGAATGTGGGGCTGATGGATTTAGATACCAGGGATGGATTGCAGGTTTTTCATTACCATAAATCCCATGTCACATCAGCAGCGTGATGGAAGCATTTTGATAGATAACATAAACTCATTAATCACCACTCTCTTAAACTAAGTACCATAGAAAGAATTTTAAACGTTCCACATTCCAACATTTGCGAATGCCTCCCCTTTTAAAAATACCATCCTTTATTAGTTCATGCTGTCTAAGATAGCTTGAGTTAACTCCATGAAAAGAGACTGTGTATCAGGGAAGAAAAGATTGGAAAGGGGGAGGGGGCTAGAACGGGAAAGAGGCAAGAAGATTAAATTCCGTCTTAAATCCAAACAGGGCTAGATTGCACGCTAGCATTAATGTCTTCGTCCTGCCCCAGAGAATGTTGGCAGACTTCCAGTTTATTAAAACAACAATCCAATGCTGATCTTCTCTTTGTATACACAATTCAAGGATGGATCATTTACTCAAACAGAGCTGTTCACTGAGGTATAAAAGCAAAAATGCATTTTAGGAGAGGTTGTTTATGACTGTTGCGCAAAGCACTACACTGCTGTGTTTCATACAAGTAATCCCAATAATTATTAAGTGAAAAGAGAAAGCCACATTGTTATTCTAAAAGCGGTAAGCACACTTTGCGTCCAGGCATGTAATGATGCTGCTTAAGCTTGTGAAACTGTGTTCCTTTAAAAAAAAATGTTTACCCGCCAAACAGATGCACTCAGGAATGAGTATTCTCTTACAAAATGCCACCCCCTCACCCCGTTGCCCCTTGAAACAATGCACCACAGGATTTATTTCACTGATGGGTTTTCCTACAGCACTTAACACTTAGAGAGTATCTGTGAATATTGAACTTCCTTGGCAGGCATTTAACGATTAAAATGAAGTTTATCTGTTCACACATTCATTGCCAATAGATGGGTGTTTATACAAGAACAGTGATGCATGCCCAGACTTATATCTTAGTGTAAGAACACTGTCATGTTGCTTTTGTCACATAAAACTATGTAATTCAACCAGCAGTTTTCAGGGCTACACATTCTGCCGGGTTCCCAAAGAGCAGTGACAAATGTCAGACAAACAGGCTTCTGGCTGAAGACCCATCTCTGGCTGCAGAGCCGGCCTCAGGGATAACATCCTGTGAAGTGGGCTTTGTTTCCAGGTAGCATTTGCTAATCCAAATCTTTGATAACGACACAGCGCATTGAATGGCAACCGGCTGAATGGTTGTTGAACTTTTAAGATATGATTCAGCTCACCACTGTGAGAACAGAGCACAATAACATTAAACACCAGATGGTATTTCAAAGCCCATCAGATACACAGATTCCTTTTTCTTCTCAACAAAAGATCGGCAAGGCCTCTGGTCTAAAAAAATTAAAAAAAAAAAAAAAGGAAGGATAAGAAAAGGAAAGAAAAAAATAAGGGGGGGGGGCGCCCATTAAGATAAATGGGATGATTTGGTTTTGTCTTGCTGGAACTATTATAGGAAAGCCATCTGAATGGGTCACATTACAGACTAGACTCCAGATCAAAGGGTAAGAACTGCAGTGTTGGGTCACACGGCTCTGAACTGTGTCAACCAGATCAGCATGAAACCCTAAACTGTGGGCCAAGAAAACATTCCCAAACTGAGATTTGACCATACCAATTAACCAAAAGCATTTGCCTCTTTGCTTCAGAGGAAATTTGAGAGGGTTTCATTGGTCAGGCCACTGTGTGGGCACACATGAGAGGCTGGGAGTCCTGTAATGTAGCTAATACTGTCGGGTTCACGAGTAAAATTGAATTGTCCACCAAAGAGGTCTCCCAAGGGCTGCCGCTCCATCGAGTGAAACGTAGTTTGCATACATGAGATGCTGAGGAACACCGAATTTACTTCAGGGAAATGGGAGCTGGGGTCATTCTGAGTGTGGGGTGATGGTATAGAAGGGAAGTGTGACAGTTAATTTTATGTGTCAACCTGGCTGGGCCACAGTGGACAGATATTTGGTCAAACATTTGTCTGGATGTTTCTTTGAAGGTGTTTTTTGGATGAGATTAGAAATTAAATTCATGGACATTGAATAAAGCAGAAAGCCCTCATCCAAGCAGTTAAAGGCCTTAATAGAACAAAGACTCACCTCCCCATGTAAGGAGGAATTCTGCCGGCAGATGGCCTTTGGACTCAAATGGCAACTCTTTCATTAGTCTCCAGCCTGCTGGCACTACCCCACCAGATTTTGGACTTGCCAACCTGCACAAATGTTGAGCCAAGTCCTTAAAACAAATCTCTCTCTCTCCCCCTCTCTTGCTTTCTCTCTCTCTCTCTCTCTCTCTCTACACACACACACACACACACACACATCCTGTTTGTTCTGTTTCTCTGGAAAGCCCTAACTGATACAGAGAGGTATGTAAATAATGATAGCTCACAACAGTTCTGCATTTGAGAACTGAATTAGCTGATGGCAAAGATCTGCTCCAGGGCTGAGATTCTGGAATAGCTGGTGACTGAGGTAGCACAGTGTAGTGGTTAAAAACTGGGGTTCTGGAAGGAGTCAGATATGGGTTGAAATTTTGGCTCTGCCACATACTAGCTGTATCACTTGCACAAGTTCATCAGGATTTTTAGGCTTCCATTTCCTTATTTGTAACATGGAATAGTAATTTGAACCTCTGGACTCTTTGAAAGGAGGGAGATACAAAAAGAACAAAGATTTTAGAAATTATAAAACAAGGGTAAAGGGGTATAAATCACAAATGACACCCCACCCCCTTTTCTTTGTTAGAGGAGGTTTGGTTATGAATCTTAGGTCATGAAATCACAAGAGGTTGTCCTAAATGTATAGCTCCCTGGGAGATAGAACATACTCTCACAGCAATGGCTCCACCAGGCCTGGCTCACCACCATCTCCCACCAGCAGCTCTGGGGATGTTGTGGGAATCTTCATGAAGAAACTATGGGCTTCTTAGAGAATCTGGGCTCAGAACTGAAGAAAGTGAGGAAACTTGATTGAGATGTTATGGTTTAAAGACACAACTCCAAGAAACGAGAAAACTGGCCTGTTCAGGATAGAGTCCTTTTGTCCTAAAGAATTTGCCTCTGAAATTCCATAAATTGGTCACTTATTTGGGTGATCAAATCTCATATTTCTACAATGAAGATGCATCTTTGAAGTTCAAGGGACTCTTTGGAATTCATTCAGCTGAGGGCACCTAGGGCCGGACAGTATCTTCAGGGAGTGGAGCACTTTGAAGGACTGGAGGGTTGGCTTGAAGGGGAGAAGGGGAAGGGGAAGCTGGGCGCTTGCACAGCTCCAGGGTGTGGTGGGCATGAAGGAAGGAGAAAAGGGCCTTAGGTGCTAGGAAAGGTCAATAGAAGGAATATGGGGAATATTTAAAAATTCCACCCAGGACCAGCCCTGTATTCTGTTCTTCCTCCTGGCTGTAGATCAGCCCTCCTGCCAGGATCTAGAATGAGAATGATACCCAAGGCTTTTACATATTATAGAGGCTTTGTGGGCCAGCCTGGGACCCTAACCCACACATTTAAACCAATCCAACTGCCTGATGGGTACTGTACATGAAAATAAGAACTTACTTAACAAAACCCAGAAGGTTAGTCACAAGCAGACTCTTCTATGCAGGTTTGGATTCACCAAAAACCCGCTGAAGGAGCAAATGTCTTAGAGATTTAAAATGTGACACGGTTTTCATGGAAGTTCCACGTGGCCCATTAATTACACAGAGGGACAGAATTATAGAGTGGCTTCTAGGAATCATGACTTTTATGTTTACTTAATTTAATCTTCACAACAACCTTATTTAGTAGTATTTTCAGCCCTGTTTTGCAGATAAGGGAATTGAGGTTCAGAGAGGGTAAGTCGTATTATGGAAGGTCACACAGGCAGGAAGTGGTGGGGCTTCCTCTGTCTCCAGAGCTCATGCTTTTCTCACCCCACCGTTTGTATCTGAGTAGTCTTCTGTAATTGAAAACTCGATACTCATAGTCACCACAGGTTCCCATTATTTCTTCCTTGTATTCCTTAGGCAGGTTGTGGTTATCTATGCTACTTAAAAATTTAAAACCTGATGGCATACAACTTAACAACAAAACCAATTAAAAAATGGAACACAGAACTTAAATGGCTATTTCTCCAAATAAGATGTACAAATGGTCAACAAATACATGAAAAGATGCTCAGCACCGTTAGTCACTAGGGAAATGCAAATCAAAACCACTTCATACCCACTAAGATGGCTATAATAATAATAATAAAAAAAAGAACTATAGTAAGTTTTGGTGAGGATGTGGGGAAATTGGAATCCACTTACACTGATGATGATGTAAAATAAAGCAGTTCTGTGGAAAGCAGTCTGACGTTCTCTCAAAACGCTAAATACAGAATGACCCAGCAATTCCACTGCTAAGTATATACCCCCAAAGAGTTAAAAACAGGTACTCAAGCAAATACATGCACACACACATTTAGCCAAAGTTGGAAACAACCCAAATATTCATTAACGGATGAATAGATAAACAAATTGTGGTCTATCCTTTTGATGGAACATTATTCAGCCATAAAAAGGAATCTACAACATGAATGAAATGAAAACGTTATGCCAAGTGAAAGGAGCCAGACACAATAGGTCATATATGAGTCCATTAATAAGAAATATCCAGAATAGGTAAATCCATAGAGACGGAATGCCGATTACTGATTCCCAGGGGCCAGGGACAGGGAAGAATTGAGAATAAATGCTTAACGGGCATGGGGTTTCCTTTTGTGGTGAGGAAAAGGCTTTGGTACCAGATAGAGGTGGTGGTTGCATGACATTTTGAACCTACTAAGTGCCACTGAATGATTACTTTCATGTTATATGAATTTCACCTCAACTAAAAAACAAAACAAAACAAAACACCTAAGGCCCATTGATGTCCTGGTTATACCAGGCACAGGATTTAGAAAATAATTAATCAGGTTTCCAGACAGATGACCATGGAAACAAATAGCCAAAGCAAGTCCGATAAATTCACCACCCAAGTGAACCAAAGAAACTGTGCCTCTGTCCACCTCATCAGAGACCCTGTTTCCACATGTTTCTTTGTAGATACCCCTAAATCCCATTCTAGGGTAAGGCAGCGCCAAGACATGAAGTTACCACCTAGCAATGACTGTGGCATGTTTCTCCCCATCAGAGCTTATCATGTGAAAGCTGGGCCAGCTGTCTTTGCCGACCGCTCCCTTCATTCACTAGCATTCTCTCGTCATTCAGCCGCTGAATTTGGTTGCACTGGGGGCCTGTTTAGAATGCAAGAGATGCCTGTTTTTATGTTTGATTATAGCAGGGGATGCAAGCATTGAAGATTTTCTGTGGGAGCCAATGGACCAGTTTGAGGTAAATAATAAGCTTTTTACTTAATGCAGTGTCTCTTTTTCAGCTGCAAACAGTCTCCATCCTCTTACCCCCAGGGCTGGGCACACTGAAATGCCACTTTCAGAAAGATGAGGGTGACCAAACCCCCGGTGATCACTAGCGCTTATGGAGCACATCGTGTAGGAGCAATTTAGATTTACACTGTGTTCCCATTCACCAGCACATCAGCAAACATTATAAATGCCTTCCCTGAGTAATGAATGGCTTCTGAGCGAGTTTCTGGGCTGGCAGCAGGTTTGAAATTCTATAGAGTCAGGCAAGGGGGACGGTGACTGGGGTAGACTTACGGGAAAGGATTAATGAGGGGGTGTGGGCTGAACATACTGTTCCACTGTTCTCTCAGTCACTAGACTGAGGACTCACTGATTTTGCCTCCAGGATTGTACTTTTATAACTTAAAACAAGCCTCTTTAAACAAATCCGCATCAGGCAATGTGTCAACACTTCATTGGTTTCAATGGAATTAGTTTTCTAAATGCTCTTTTCTGAAGCAATTTTTGTACTTGAAAATGCATTACAAGGAACATTTACTATAACTACAGTACAGCGATATAGAATATGACAAGTAGGCTTTTAATCAGCGCAAGCTGCAGCTCAGCACTGAACGCGCTCCATGCTGATCCTCCCCCTTCCCTCAGCATCGGTGTTAACAAACCCAGGGACTTGAGGTTATTGTCACTGGTATTTGCTGTAAATAACAGCCAGGACCTTAATTGTATTTGCCCCGAATGAACCAGGCTAACAGCCTTTCAAAGATGCCCAGGCAGGTTCTGATTTAATAGCCTTACATAACTTGGGCCCTTTATGTACCCCGCCAAATAAACCACAAGATTGTTCTGCTAGCTGAGAGATAACACACCAGAGCCCGAACAAAGTAGGGGAAACCACACGTCAGCACTCCGTTAGACCTGCCCCGTCAAACTCAAAGCACAGCTAGAAGCAGCCAAGAGTTACTGAAAATTTAACACCCTCAATTCTGACACGTTCTGCAGGACACACTCTCTTGGTAAGGTGCCTATAAATATGAGCAGCGTGAGGGCCTGCAACATGGCAAAATGTTTCCTTTGTACATTCTTCTCATTAGCCTCAGCATTTGGTTTGCTTGCGATTAAAAAAAAAATTCTCTAGAAGAGAAATAGAGGAAGAACAGGGCCTTTCAAGTGCTCTGGTATTAAGAGATTGTAGGTCTGATTTAAAAGAAGCATTTAACTTTATTCTATGTCAGTCTCCCCCTTTTCTAAATGTCGCTGAAACAGGGATGAAAGGATAGTGGCCACGGTGCCTGTGATGTGTTAAACTTTGCAGAGAGCTCTGGGGGTAGATGAATCAATCCTGTGTGTTAGGACGGCCCAAGTGTGTTCTCTTGGACATGCTGTAACATGTCCAGCATGTAGAGATACTTACAAACAGTAAGTAGAGATAAATGGCCTCCCTCCTCCTGGTTCCTTCTGCGATGCCTCATCTACTTATCTTCAAGGGATGCAGAAGGTGCAACCAAAAGTATAGTTTGGGGTCACACATGCCTGGGGCAGAATCTTATTTAGCCTTTCCATTCTTGCTAGTTGTAGACACATAAACTAATTATTTAAATCCTTTGAGCCTCAGTTTTCTCATCTGGAAAACTGGCACAGGACCTAACGTATGTGACTGCTTATGTGCTAGCTGATATTGTTTTTGTGATGAATTCTAATGGGAGATTCACTATGCAGTCAACAACCGATCGGCTACAGGACACTGGGCAAAGGCCAAGACTTGGTTCCTCTCTGAGAGGATCTCACAGCCATGTTGGGAAAGTAGGCATATATGCATGTGGTTCCTGTCAAAAGTGGGGAGGGCCACAGTCAAGCTTGTGCATCCATCCTAGTGGAGGAGAACCTGGCCACGTTCTACCTTAGAGACCCTTAGAGTGGAAAACAGCAGTTTTCAACTTGAGGCAGGTAAACTTGGACAACTTCTTCAAATCAACAGCCTTAAAGAGGACCTTTCCCCATAAATTAGGTTTTAACAAATTCAAAAGATTGATTGAGTGGAACTTTTCCTTTTGATTTTTTTTTTTAGATTAAGATTTAATTTTTTTAGAGCAGTTTAAAGTTTACAGAGAAATGGAGAGGAAAGTACAGAGATTTTAGATATATCCCCTGCCATCACACATGCACAGCCTCCCCCATTACCAATGCTCCCCCACCAGAGTGGAACATTTGTTTAACTGATGAACCTACATTGATACATCATAATCACCCAAAGTTCATAGTTCATATTAAGTTTTATTCTTCATGGATATGGAGTGAAAAGAAAGAATTAAGGAAAGGGCAGTGGTCAGTGTGTCTGTGCCAATTACATTAAGAATGAATCCCCTGATTTTGACCCCTGTGTGAAGTTTTATCCTCACAAACATGTTATATATATATATATATTTATTGATTTCAGAGAGAGGAAAGGAGAGAGAGAGATAGGAACATAAATGATGAGAGAGTTATTCATCAGCTGCCTCTACATGCCCCCCACTGGGGGGCACGGAGAGTAATGAGTTCTAACTAGTCTAACATACAGGTGACCTCAAGGATGACATTGGGAAGAATGGAATGGATTCCTTCAATTGCTGCAAAAGCTAGAAGATTTTATTGAAAAAAAAATGAGTAATATGTATAAAAATACTGATAGAGGGGGGAAAATTGTAAAGGAAAAATATGGCCAAATGCGAAACAAACTGAGATATGGCATGATTTTGAGATATTGATGGAACCTAAAAAAGAAGAATCCATTTGATTTTATCACAGAAACATGCTCTCAGGTCCCCTAGGATTCATCACATTAGATCAATAAGTGAAAACGTAATCCTACCACACAACATGGCTTTCCCGGAGGAAAAAATGTGTTTACATTGTTAAAACATTAGTTATGTTTTCAAATATCAGTATCAACCAATACACAGAACATCAAGGAATTACTTAAGATGTGGAACAGAGTTTAAATGTAACCAGGTCTTACGATTTTAAAACAAAGTATAGCTGACGAAAGGTAATAGATAGGGATGGAGCAGGGATACAGATTAGGGTGCAGTCATAGAACTCTCATACTGTATACTGAGATTAAGAGGTCTGTTGAAAGTTGATGGGAAGAGATAATAGAGTTTGAGGTATATTGTTTGTATTCTCAACTCCAACAGATAGACTTCACTCACCCACCAAAGGTGACAATTACCAAAAATTGGGAGAAAGAGGAGGGGATTGCAAATGGGGTCTGCTAAAATGAGCTCATTCCCATCTGTCATGGTAGAGCATTTATAGAAAATGTACAAAACTGATAAATTAAAAAAGAGGCATGTTTGTTATTTATTGCTGCATAACAAATTACCCCATAACTCTGCAGCTTAAAATAATAAACATTAATTAACTGTATGCATCAGGAATTTGTAGTGGGCTTGGCTGGGGTGTTTTGGCTGCCTTTTTTAAAAAAAAAAAATGTTTTTATTCATTTCAGAGAGAGGAAAGGAGAGGGAGAGAGATAGAAACATCAATGATGAGAGTCATTGATCAGCTGCCTCCTGCACGCCCCCTACTAGGGATGGAGCCCAAATCCCGGGCATGTGCCCTGACTGGGAATTGAACCATGATCTCCTGGTTCATGGGCCAACGCTCAACTACTGAGCCATGCATGCCGAGCTCAGCTTTTCAACAGGTTGCAGTCACCCTAAGACTTGACTGGGGCTGTAAAATTCATTCCCCAAATGGCTCACTGTCCTGGCTGAGAGCAGGAGGCCTCAGTTTCTCTCTACAGGGCTGCTTTAGTATCCTGATGACACGACAGCTGCTCTCATTCGAGTGATCCAAGATCCCAATCATTACCTAACCCCAGAAGTAACACAGTTTCCCTTTTGCAACATCTCTTGGTCACACAGGTTATCCTTTCTGGAGGTGGACCTCGCAAGAGCATGCATATCAGGAAGGAAGCCTCACCGAGGCTCATCGTGGGAGCTGGCTGCCACAGGAGACGTGTGCCTATTATTTAGAGTTGTAAAGTAATCATCAAAAGTATAAAATATAGAAATGCTTAAAAAGTTTTTGCAGTATTTGATTTTTTTCGTTATGTACATGGCTTGATTAAAATTAGTTCCAGCAATTTTTGAAAATATAAAGTAATAGGAAAGGAAACAAGATGGCGGCGTAGGTAGCAGCTGTACCCGCCGCCTCCCGCAACTGCATCAAAATTACAACTAAAATACAGAACCACCGTCACTCAGAGCCTCCTGAAACCTGGCTGAACAGAAGCCCCACAGCCAGGGACCTGAAGCAGCACCGAGACCGGGAGGAGGGGCGGAGACGCGGGCGGATGGGGGCTGAATAGCGGAGACGCGGCTGCGGGCCCACACCGGGTGCCCCGGTTTAAACCCAGGAGGGAATCTCGGCAGCAGAGGTTTCCTGGACAAGTGAGGGCCCCCAGCCCAGGGCTCCAGGGCCAGGAAGAGACGCCCCCACAGCTTCGGGCTATGAAACCAGCGGGGACTGTCGCTGAGGGTCTCAGAGGCTGCGGGAGCCCCAGCAGCTCCTCTAAAGGGCCCGGCACGGACTCACTCGGACGCTCCCTCGGAGCCCAGCGCCGGGCAGCAGCCTGAAAGGACCCGGGACACTTGGGGGAGGAACTGACCTGCCCGAAATCCCGGCGATAGCTGGAGGGGCGGCTTCCTCCCAGGCAGAAGGGCTGGCGGAGGCCATGGCTCCTTTGGCGAGTCCTCCCCGCACACAGCCCGCAGGCAGGCGCCATATTTGAATCGCCAGCACCTCTCACTTTTGGCCCCGCCCCGTGATTCCCGGAGGCCCCGCCCCTCCCCACCTGCAGCTCAGCCAGGCCATTTCCAGGGGCTTTTCTGTGCAAGTGGCCTCTCAAGCCTCATGCTTAGGACTTTCCTAAAATCTCTCAAACAAGCAGCAGCGGGCCCCATACAGCTTAATAAGCGGCCCCAGGCCTGGCACTAGCGGCAGCCTGCACTGGCTCATAGCTTGGCCTCTCCTGGACACCTCCAAGCCCCGCACAAGTAGCAGCCAACTACGGTTTGCTGTGTAGCTCATGCTGGGTGGCCCTGGGCAAGGCACTGGCACAGGCTGACTTTGCACCTCCTGGGAGGCCCCAGAGATAGTGCACCTGGTGGTCAGACTCAACCACCCTCGATTACAACCCTACCACATCCACGAGTGACACACTCAAGGGGTGCACTTGGTGAACACCAAAGCTCCACTGAAGTAAATCCTGCTCCATGGCGTGTCTCCAGCACAGCAGCTCTTTGGCTGTAGTTGCAGCTGGTCCTCACGGCTGATTGGCCTGGGGGTCAATTCCTCCCATTGACACCAACAGCAACCGAGGCTCAACTAAAACAGGACAGAGCACACAGCCCACACAGGGGAGCCCCTAGAAGGCCCAGCTCAGGTGACTGGGGAGGCTGAGTCACTGGACCCTACAGGACACCTACTATACAAAGCCACTCTACAAATTCCAGGAGACATGCAGCTCTACCTAACACATAGAAACAAATACCAGGAAGCAGCCAAAATGTGGAGGCAAAGAAACATGTCACAAAGGAGAGACCAGAAGAAATCTCTAGAAAAGGAACTAAATGAAATAGACCCAAACAAGCTAACAGAATTTTGTTTATAAGGATGCTCAACCATCTTAGTAAGAGTATTACAAAAACAACTGGGATCATCTATGACATAATAAAGTACCAACTTGAAATGAAGGCTACACGAACTAAAATGAAGAATAATTTACAGGAAATCAACAGTAGAGTAGAGGACGCTAAGAATCAAATCAGCAATTTGGAACATGAGGAAACAAAAACACCCAACCAGAAGAGCAAAAAGAAAAAAGAATCCAGGAATATGAAGATAGCATAAGGAGCCTCTGAGACAACTTCAAGAGCCGACATTCATATGATTGGGGTGCCAGAAGGAGAGGAAAGAGAGCAAGAAATTGAAAACCTATTTGAAAAAATAATGACAGAAAACTTCCTCTACCTGGGGAAAGAAATAGACTTACAAGTTCAGGAAGCACAGATGGTCCCAAACAAGAGGAACCCAAAGAGGCCCACAGCAAGACACATCATAATTAAAATGCCAAAGGTTAAAGACAAAGAGAGAATCTTAAAAGCAGCAAGAGAAAAGCAATTAGTTACCTACAAGGAAGCACCCATACGACTGTCAGCTGATTTCTCAACAGAAACTTTGCAGGCCAGAGGGAGTGGCAAGAAATAGTCAAAGTGATGAAAAACATGGAACTACAACCAAGATTGCTCTACCCAGCAAAGCTATCATTTAGAACTGAAGGTTAGATAAAGAGCTTCACAGATAAGAAAAAGCTAAAGGCGTTCATCACCACCAGACCAGGAAATGTTGAAGGGTCTTCTTTAAGAAGAAGCTAATGAACACAAGAATCTGATGAACTAAATAGATCCAAAGACACTGACTCATGCAATAGACGATCATATTTCAGAGGAAAGAGGGAAGGGGTGTGGAGGGTGGGAAGAGATTAACCAAAGAAGTTATATGCATATAAGCATGACCCATGGACACAGTCAATAATGGGGTGAAGGCCTGGGGAGGCGGTGGGAGCGAGGTGGAGGGGTTCGATTGGGGGGAAAAAATGAACACCTGTAAAAGTTTCAACAATGAAGATAAATTAAAACAGAAAATATACAGTAATAAATATTACCCATAATTGTTTAATCCAGGAACTGCTAACATTTTATTTCTTTTCAGTCCTGTTCTCTTTTTTATATTAAAGCATATATGTGTTATGAAAATATAATTACATTGTGTGTTTCTCCCATTCAAAATTATTTTAAACTATCCATTCCATTATATATTCTCTAAATGTGATTTTTAAAAATATTGCTTTATATGAACTACAATAATAACGAATATTTATTTTGAAATGTTTAGAAAATTCCCACAATCTTCATTTATCTAGACCTGTTAACTTTTTGGAGAATATCTGATATTCTTATCCTCAACCAGATACATATTTTGTTTAAAAGTGGGAGCATTGTGGAAAACCTGATTGTAATGACTGCATTTTGTTCCATTATAATGGTATATCATAATTTAACTATCTTGTTATGGGACATTAACTGTTTCCAATTGTTATTATAACCAGTGCTTTATAGCAATCATTGTGTACATTTCTTATGTCTTTTGGGTAAATTCTTGAAAGTGGAAACACTGAGCTGAAGCCTATGAATAATTTCAAGGCCCTTGACACAACACAGGGAATTTTCCCCCTGAAAGCTGTACCGACACCTGCACTGCCGTATATGAGACCACCTTTCCCCCAGCCCCCGACGCCTTGTCCTGTATTTTGTTATCAATACATATTTACTGGGGGGAAAATACATGGTTTCCCATGGACAACTTGGACCAAAATAAAGGAATTAGGTTCTGGCTCTGAGTTTAGTCTAGAGAGGTAAAAAAATAAGCAACACAACAAAGAACAAAACTTTTACTCTCTTTGGCTGCTCCAGTGGAAATGACTAGAAGTATACATACCGGGGACATCTATTTGAAGCTTTTGTGTCATCATTTCACAATTCCTCTCTTACACAGTGGACTTTTTAAATTCCCCCTACTGTCATGCTCACAAACTCTTAAATTACATTTACCTTCACTGGGATATAAAGGTCAGATGTAATTTACCTAATAGAACCAATTGATGGAAATCTATATGGTGGAAGAGATATTAAGCTTGAAAAGCTACGAACACTTTGTCCCTGCCTGTGTGCTGCTCTCAGCGTGTTTTAGACATGACCCAGCATTCGGTCCCGGATAGCACATGTCACCATCTTTAAATGACCTTATCCATCTTATCACCACAATTTTGAACTAAGAAAAAAACCACACGAAAAAACCACTACCAAATGATCCTGAATGATGCTGCCCATCGTGTTAGCTGTCAGAAACCTTGACATGACCAGTAATTCTTATAGATATTTTATCATTTACCAGATTACATTGAAAATAAAAATCTCTTGAAAAATATCTCCCTCAAATTTTATCTTCCTGGCTCTCTATATAACGGTCGTGCAAAGAAAGAAATTATTTGATAAATCTGATGCTTCTAGATAAGCAAATCCAATCATTCACTTCTGGGACTGGAGCAGGATGCCTGTGTCAGCCCCAGCTCTACTCCTCATGCGTTTTGTCAGAGGAACCCCTACTTCCTGCCTCTTGCTCCCAACTTCATTTATCATCTGCAGCAGAAAACATTTTTCTTAGCTAATTCTCAGAGTTCCTTTAAGGATCAAATATATTTTAAACTCCCATTTAATAAGTATTATGTTGGTGTTGGGAATTAGAAGCACAATTTCTGCCTCACAGGTTTATTTTTTAAATGATTTTTAAAGCTTTACTTAGTTTAACTGTCTTTAATTACTAGTAACAGGGCAATAGGACTAAAGCCAGTTTGCCTAATACCTTTGGCTTATATCATTTTACATCTATTCTCTTTTGCTATTTTAAGAATTTTAACACCTATTTGACTAAGTGCAAAATGATAAAAAAAAAATTTCTGGTCTCACTGTGCCCTCTCTAATTTATTTTATCTACATTTGAGCAATTAAGAATTTTTTGATCAGTTTGACTAAAGAGACTAACAATTTTTTAAATGTTTCTAACAATTAGTATTTATCAAGCCTCAGCATTTCATCCACAATAGGTAATCTTTCCAGCTAATTTACAAATAATTACTAAACAGTGACACACACGATTATACACCAATATTAGTACCCAATATGAACTGCTAGAAGTCTCCCATTTCCTTTCTTTCAGGAACAAATTCCAGCAACCCAATTAATCACCTGATTGTCCAAAGAGAATATCACTGATTTCTGTGTGACAGCACTGACCCTGCCTCCAGTATCTTTTCAAATGCCTTTAAAAAAGTCCAAATGCCCCCAAAGCATTGGTTACCTCTGTGCAATTTAGTAGAAATTCTGTAGGGAAGATCCCATGAAATAAAACCACACACCCACAGGTAACGAACCAACCTCCTTGAAAGACAACTTTGCTGCCTTCTGTTTCTAGAGCTGCCATTTGTCCATCTCGCTTGCCTGCTCATGGGCTTTAAGATAATTTTACTCCCAACAGCTCACAGCACATCCCCTGAAAGGAGTCCTTTTGTTAAGTTTCATTTACCACGTGATATTGGGGAGTTTGGGTGGAGAGAGTGACCTGCCAGACCTTCTGATTCTACGGTCTCTACACTCTGTGTCCCCCTAACTCAGCTTCGAAGTAAAAACTGAGTAGAGCCCTGGCTGGTGTGGTGAAGTTGGTTGGGCATCATCCTGTGCACCAGAAGGTTGCTGGTTTGACTCCTGGTCAGGGCACGTGCCTGAGTAGCGGGCTTAGTCCCTGGTAGGGGGCGTGCAGGAGGCAGCGGATCAGTGTTGTGCTCTCACATCCATGTTTCTCTTTCTCTCTCTCTCTCTCCCTTCCTCACTCTCTAAAAATCAATAAAAAAATATATATAAAAAAACAACTGAGAAGAGACTCTCTTTTTATTAACTCTAATCTTCTCAGTGACTAAGGATGCTTTCTGTCTGAGCAGGTAAATACATTGACATATGAAAAAGAAAAGACAAGAATATTTTTAAGGAACTATTATAATTATTGAGCTGGGATATGAGTAGTCTTATTGGGCAGGAGGTTAAGGTGCTCTTCCTGGCATCCTAGAATTAAGGGTGGGGGCACATTTCAAGACTTGTCTTCCATCCATAGGCATGATGGTCTAAATCCCCTTGGGGGCAATATTGGGGCTCTTTGAGCTCAGCTTTCACAAAGGTGGTCTTGCCTCTTAAAATAATTAATTGGCAAAGTGGCATGAGTTGGAATGCAGCTAGGAAAGGCTTGTAGCAGTCTAGGCTCCAGGTATGAGGAATCGGCAGAAATACTGGAAAGTAATAAGGAGAGTAGCAGTGACACTGTGAAAAGGGAACCAGTAATGAGATGGAGATAGAAATCTACTGGCCTCAACAAATGACTAGATGTAGGAAAGGGGCACAAAGAGGAAGAGAGTTAAAAATGATTCCTAAGTTTTGAACCTGGCTACTGCTGAGAGCAACAGTGAAAATTGGCAAATTATATGGGACAGGATTATGGGAAATGTAATGTTTTTTGTTCAGGTATATTGCTTTTGATGTGTCAATGGGTTATCAGACACCTGTAGCCTATAAATAAAAACCATATTATTTATATTTAGATTTCAGCTTTTTGCATTAAGATAGTCCACCACTGCATGCTGGAAATGTTCTGATTTTTTTTCTTTTCTTTTGTGCTCTTTCCTGCACTTATCAGGTTTTCTTGCCAAAATGAAGCATCTGTAGCTTAAGGATACAAGTTGCTCATCCAAAGTAATGTCAGATTTAGGAATGTGTGCTTTCCAGAACTGGAGTACTAACATCACCCAGATGTTTTAAAACTGTGGTGTTAAACTCACCCAGATGTCTCTAATTTCATCTAGCTATTGCTTCTTAAGTTCTTTGCTCATCTTGTCTCTTCCATTCATTTAATCTGCTATAAATCAGTATAGCTTTGAATTTTTTAAAGGACATTTGTGGAGATCCAATGATATGTATGTGAAGAGAAGAGACTTCATAAAGATATTCTTAGATCTCAAAGTAAATCAGTGAATATCAGAAAATCCTAGAACTCTGGGACCAAAAGGATATTTAAGGATAATTTAGTTCAGTTCTTTCATTTTATGAAGAGAAAACTTAGGTTCTGAGACTTCATGGAGACACAGAACAAGATGTTACGGAGCTAGGATTAGACACCAGGAGTATTTGGTTTAATATTACACGAAGATTTTGAAAGTCAGGGTTTTTTTGTTTTGTTTGTTTTTTCATTTAAATAAAAACAAAATGTATGGAAAATAGAATGACTCTTCTATCTTGCCTCTTTTCTGCATCAACCATTTTTCCCCCTTCCATGGGGCCATTTATATCAGCTTACAAGTATACTCTTACTTCTTCTGTTAAAAAAAAGAAAGTTTTTGCACTTGACTCCATATCCTACTCTAGCTACAGTTCTATTGTTTTATTCTCTTTTACAGCAAATCTCTTACAGATTTGCCTATGTTCACCCTCCAACTTCTTTCCACATATTCTCTTTTTGTATTAATGCAATATTCACATAACATAAAATTAAACATTTAGAAGAATAAAAATAATATGATCATATTGATAGATTCAGAAAAAGTATTTGACAAAATCCAGCACCATTTATCATAAAAACTAGCAAAGTGGAAATAGAAACATACCTCAACATAATAAAGGCTATATATGACAAACCCACAGCTAATATCAAATTCAATGATGAAAAGCTGAAAACTCTTTCTTTAAGATCAGGAACAAGATAAAGATGTCTACTTTATCACTTATATTCATCATATTATTGGTAGTACTAATCACAGCAATCATAAAAGAAAAAGGAATAAAAGGCATCCAAATTGGAAAGAAAGAAGTAAAATTGTTATTATTTACAGATAACATGATACTATACATAGAGAACCCTAAAGATTCCACCCAAAAATGATTAGAACTGATAAATGAATTCAGAAAAGTAGCTGGATACAAAATTAATATTCAGAAATAGGTTGAATTTTTATACACCAGTAATGAGCAATCAGAAAGAGGAATTTAAAAAATAACCCCATTTACAACTGCATAAAAACAAACCAGAAAAAAAAAAAAAAAAAAAAAAAAACCAACCCAAAAAACACCGAGGAATAAGTTTAACCAAGGAGGTAAAGGATCTGTACTTGGAAATTATAAGACACTGAAGAAAGAAATTGAAGAAGATATATATAAGTGGAAAAATATACCATGCTCATGGATAGGAAGAATTAAAATGGTTAAATGTACAGATTCAATGTAATCCCTATCAAAATACCAATGGCATTTCACACAGATCTAGAACAAATATCCCCAAAATGTATATGGAACCACAAAAGATCCCGAATAGCCTCAACAATATTGAGAAAGAAAAACAAAGTTGGAAATATCACACTACCTGATATCAAACTATGCTACAAGACCATAATAATTAAAACAGTATGGTACTGGCATAAAAACAGACATATAGATCAATGGAGCAGAACAGAGAACCTAGAAATAAACCCACATCTATATTATTATCTATGACAAAGGAGGCAAGAATATACAACGGGGTAAAGATAGTCTCTTTAATAAATGGTGTTGGGCACACTGGACAGACACATGCAAAAGAATAAAACTGGATCACTTCCTTGACCATATATATAAGAATAAACTCAAAATGGAGTAAAGGCTTAAATGTAAGATATGAAACCATAAAACTCCTCTCCTAGAAGAAAACATAGGCAATAAACTCATCACTCTCAGTAAAATATTTTGGATATGTCTCCACAGGCAAGGGACACAAAAGAAAAAAATAAACAAATGGGACAGTAAAGGAAACCATTAACAAAATGAAAAGACAATCTACTGAATGAGAGAGGACATTCACCAATGATACATCTAATAAAAGTTCAATATACAAAATATGTAAGGAATTCATAAAACTTAACACCAAAAAAACAGCCTGATTAAAAAGTGGCAGAAAAGCTGAATAGACACCTCTCCAAAGAAGACATAAAGATGCTAATAGACATATAAAAAGATGCTTAACATAACTATCATCAGGGAAATGCAAATGCAAACCACAATGAGATGTTACCTCACACCTATCAGAATGGTATCATCAATAAATCAACAAACAATAAGTGTTGAGGAAAATGTAACAAAAAGAAAATTCTTGTGCACTGTTGGTGGGATTGTAAATTGGTACAGCCACTATGGAAAACAGTATGGAAGTTCTTCAAAAAAATTGAAAATATGACTACCTTATGACCCAGCAATTACATTTCTGGGCATTTATCCAAAGAAATTCAAGACACTAACTCAAAAAGATATATGTACCCTTCTGTACATTGCAGCATTATTTATAATAGCCAAAAATATAGAAGCAACCTAAGTGTGCACAGACAGATGATTGGATATAGAAGTGGTACATACATACAGTGGAATACTACTTGGCCTTAAAAAAGAATGAAGTCTTGCCATTTGTGACAAAATGGATGGACCTATAGTATATTATACTATGTAAAATAAGTCAGACAGAGAAAGACAAGTATTATATGACTTCACTTATATGTAGAATACTAAGCAGAAAATAAATGAACAAAATAGAAACAAATTCATAGATACACAGAAAGACAGATGGTTTTTAGATGAAAGAGGGGTTGGGGGACTGGGTATAAAAGGTGTAGGTATTAAGAAGTACAAATTGGCAGTTATAAAAAAGTCATTGGGATATAAAGTACACCATAGGGAATATAGTCAATAACATTATTATAACTATGTATGGTGTCAGGTGGGTATTAGACTTATCGGGGGGATCACCTCCTAAGTTAAATAAATGTTTATCTACTATGGTGTACATCTGAAACTAGTATAATATTGAATGTCAACTGTAATTAAAAAATAAAAATAAAAAATAAAATCAAAGATTAAAAAAAGTAGACTTTATACAAACAGCAGAATTTGTTGCATACGTAGCAAAATTAAATAAAACCTGAGAAAAAATAAGTTATAAAAAATTTGAAAATTTTAAGGTATAGAATTCAATAGTATTTGATGCATTCAGAATTTGTCCAAGCACCACATCTATCTAGTTCCAAAAGATTTTTATCAGTCCCAAAGAAAACCGTGGACTCATTAGGAAGTTGCTCCCTGTCCTCCCCCTCAATCCTAGTATTATGTCTCTATTTATTTACCTATTCTGGATATTTCGTATAAATGGAATCATACAATATTTGATCTTTTTTCATCTGAATTATTTAATTTAGCACAGTGTTTTCAAGACTTAGTCACATTGCAGCATGAATTGGTATACTTCATTCCTTTTTAGGGCTGAATAATATTCCATTATTCTACCACTAAGTTGCTAAATCAAGTGATGAAATTTCAGCCTTCATTTAACTAGATTTATCAGCAACATGCGACATAGTTGACACTCTTCTCCTTGAGCTGCAGTCTTTACCTGGGTTCTAGAAGAACATCTATTCCTGGTTTTCTTCTAGGGTCACTAGGCATTCCTATGAATCCTTTGACGATTGCTTCTTATCTTTTAAACCTTAACATGAAATGCTTAAGTGTTTCCATGGACCCTCTTTCTTCTTCATTTACTCGGTTAGTTTTCTCATTTAATACCATTTTCAAAGTTTAAATTTCAAAAGGTAAAATCATGACTAATGCAAATACATAATGAATTCATGTCCAATATTTTATTACATTAATTAATTAATGAGGGAATCAATAAGATATTAAAACTAGTTCAAAGAACATTTGAGGAGTTTTGTATTTATTGGCAATCTAATAGAATAATATGTTGTATAATGAAGAATTTGTTTTTTGGTCACAAGTTCCTGGGAGGGAGTTTTCAACCCTTGGAATCTCCTGAGTGATAGGAGAGTCTTTGTTATTCATGGTGAGGCCCCTGGGACTACACCTGAGTTTATGATAATGAAGTGACTACTGGTGGACCCAAATAGTTCCAGGATGGGGGCTGGCCACTCTGAAATGTTAGGGCTTTAAGCCAGATGGTAACAGCCTGACCTCCAGGGAGATGAAGATTGAGTTCATGGTCAATGATTTGATCATTTATGCCTATGTAATAAAATCTCTGGAAACCAAAATTTGGGTGAGCTTCCCTGATTAGTGATGTGCTGGGAAGGTAATGTATCCCAAGGACATGAAAGCTTTGCATTTGGGACACCTGGTGTGTCTCTTTATTTGGCTGGTCTTGATCTGCATTCTTTATAATAAAGCTGTAATTTTAAGTATAATGCTACCCTGAATTTTGTGAGTTGTTCTAGTGACTTATCAAACATGAAGAAGTAGTGGAAACCTCCAAATTTGTAGCCAGTTGGTCATAAGTCTTGGAACCCTGGAGTTTGTAGCTGGGTATGAAGTGAGGGGAGTCTTGTGGAAAACTGAGCTCTCATTCTGTGAAGTCTGTGATAACTCAGGTAGTTTGTGTCCGGTTATATTGCAGAATGTTAAAGTTTCAGGAGTAGATGCAAAGCAGGCTAATGTCTTACTAAATAAAACAAAAAACCTCCCATCATTTTCCACTGGATGAAAATTATTTGAATTGCAACTAGACAAAAGTGCAAATTAGTGTATAACTTCTGGGACCTTAATCAAGATCTTAACACCCTCTATAAAATCAAGGCTCCCAACGTTTTTTTCCTAGCCGTACCTGAGTCCTCATCTTTAAACTAGTACTACTTGGCAGTCTACTAATCACGAAAACTTGATACACTCAGAATTGAAATCCCAAATGTCTTGTCTCCAATATGCTTAATCGGTATGTTTTACCTATCTCTACATGACCTACTGATTCTTTCCATTCCTCATCCTTGGCTTTTCTCTTTTTATCCCATTTCACATCCAGTGGGGCAGCATTCTGCTGGGTTCTCCCCTCTGAATCCATCCTGAATTTGACCAGTTCTCAGCCTTCCTGCTGATATGTTGGTCCACAGCACTACTGCCTGTTTCCCGGGTTACTGCACTACACTTCCAGTTGGTCTCCCTGATTTCTGCCTTTTTAATGTAGCAGCCATCATGATCCTATTAGAATACAAAGCAGATTATGTCAAGCCCTACAAATGCCTCCTGTCTCACCAGAGTAAAGCCAAAATCCTTCCTATGGTCTGTAAGGGCTTGTGACCTAGCCCTCTGCCAGCTCTCTAACTTCATTTCCGGCTGCTCTCTGCCTTGCCCTTTGACACCAGCCACTTGGCCATTTACTGTCCTGAACATGCCCCGTGCTCACTCTTACCAGTCTCTTCCTAAAACCCTCTTCCTTCATGGTTTGTGTCCTTGCCTCTTTTTAGTCTTTGCTCAAATGTCACCTTGGTGAGACATCCTCTCACCACCATTTTAAAAACTCTACCCCTGTCCCCACTCTTCTTAACCTATTTGTCCCTTTGGAATATTTTTCTCTGTTGTACCTATCACCATGCAAAACGATATGTAGTTCACTTCTTTTGTTGTGTGTTTTCATCTGTGAGAATATAAGCATCATGTGGTCAAGCATTTTTTTTTTTTTTTAATTTGTATGTTTTATTCACCAAAGTATCCCCAGTGCCTAGAACAGTTTCTGGCACATAAGAATTCAACAAATATTTGTTGAATAACAAGTTGTGACATCTTGGTAGTATCAAAAAGTAAAGATACACATCACCAGCAACTTTATATGCAAATAAAAGCTGTCGATCATAGTAGTTTTGGGTAGCTATATAGTTATTTTCATGGTTTGGAATTGATTTAAGAGCCAGCTTGCAAGTCATTAATAATGTCAATTTAATTACTCTACAGTTACAGCTCATTTTGGATCCCAAACTGAATTACCCATCTTGAACACCACCTTATGCATCAGACTTGGCTCTGGTAATGACGCGGCAATAACAGCCATTTGTTATTTCCAATAATCTTTTCCTTAGTCAATAATTTTTCATTTGCAAGTAGCAGATATACACTTATATTATCAGGCTGATACAGTTTTCCAAATATTAATTCACATTGTGTTTTCTTTGCATTTTCCCTTGGAAATTCTAAAAACCAAAAACAGTTGGACTTTTGCCTTCCTCTGCTTTAGCATGGTTGAATTGCAGGGTTAATGCCAAAATCGCCTAAAGTCAATTCCCCCGCCCCCCTCTTTTAGAAAGCCTAAACTGTTGACCCTCACCTTTTATGTTATGGGGACCTGGGAGCCATAAGGATGAGTTGGTGCCAATGAGGAAAGACTAAAGACAGAGAGATGAGAAAGGGCAAGGAATTTTTCCCCGAAGGCTAAGGAAGAGACTGCTCTTGAGGTCACCTGAGTACAACATTATGGCTACTGTGTTGTCCCCCAAGAAAGCGACACAACCTTGGAAGACAGAGGCTGTACGGTGCTTCTCAGGCCCATCCTCAGGGAAGGGGGTTATACTCCAAGGTGTCTCACTAAATCCAATGGAAGTAAACAAAGTTGAGCCTCCTGAGGAAGTAGAATCGGGAAACAAAACCTGTCAGACACCAAGGAAACGGCAATGCCACCTCCCTTTCCCAAGCGGAGTCTTCTTTCCCCCTTGGAAGGCTAGCTACGCTTGCTCCAAAAACGTCTTCCCTAAAACTGGATTTATGTCACTTCCCATTCCAAGCAGGACTCTGGCAAGAGACAGTCAAGATTTTTGTCCAGCACCGGGGCTTAGGAAATTGCTGTTTCCTCTCCAGGAGGGTTGTGAGAGGAGCTGAGAAAGAAGATAGAGTCGGTAAACTTATTAGTAAGTCACTATCCTTTGAAAGGCTAGTAGCCAGGCCCTGTTAGGACTGTTTTCTGGTCTCTGGGGCATAAGTAGTTTGGTATTCAAATAAAACTCTTGTCCATGAAAGCCTCTTTGGGAGGGAGGAAAAAAAGCTTCTGGACTGAATAGGATGATGGGATTGATTGGATTCTTCATCACCAAAGGAAGATATAATTGTCTACTGATGTGGTTCTTTAAAGAAATGAGCCAACCCCACCGGTGGATCGTTAATGGGCGGGTGCGGGGTCCACTTACTGTTACTTGTGAAATGCTAGATGGAGCACTGAGGACAACAGCAACCTAAGCATCATATATCTATGTAGTTAAAACCAAAATATTGTCCCAGGGTCCTACATACAGACTCTTTTGCAGGTCAGTAAGTGAAGGAAGGGACGAGTAGATCATTTCTGCCTTTCTTATTTCTAAACACCTGGCTCTCAACTATATTAAGAAATAAAGATGAAAGAAAGAAAGAAGGAAGGAAGGAAGGAAGGAAGGAAGGAAGGAAGGAAGGAAGGAAGGGAGGGAGGGAGGGAGGGAGGGAGGGAGGGAGGGAGGGAGGGAGGGAGGGAGGAAAGAAAGAAAGAAAGAAAGAAAGAAAGAAAGAAAGAAAGAAAGAAAGAAAGAAAGAAAGAAAGAAAGAAAGAAAGAAAGAAAGAAAGAAAGAAAGAAGAATCAGACTATGATCACAGTAAACAGGTTGATTATGTAAAACTGAATTGCAAACGAAGAAAGAACAGATGCTAGAACTATAAGAAATTAGCAGTATATATCTATAAATAATCTAGCAGGCTGAAGTTTTATAGGTAACTGGTGACTTATTATGTACAATAAATAAATTGACCTGTGTATATGGTTTTATATTCTGATTGTAGGGAATATGTTGGCCAACTTACAGAAGTTTGCTCTGAAAATTCACACCTGGGTATAAGTTCTAGAGCACCTTATATAACATGAGATAAAATGCCTTAGGAAGCTTATAGCAAAAGTGAAAAAAATGTAACAAGGTTTATCATAGATGGTTAAGAAAATAAAGAGCAAAAGTGAAGCAAACATATAAGTTGCTCAATACTTATTGGGAAATAGTAATATTTTCTAAAATCTGTGAACTCTTAAATTTTTTTTGGTAATAGTGTGACATATTTTTATGTATATCCAAATTAAAAATAAAATAAATAATATGGTCTCATTTGGGGATCATGGTTTTTGTTGTTTTGGCCTATCATTCATTTATAAAACTCTCATCTTCAAAGTAGGAGAAATTTTGTTTTTAAATGATAGTATAGGACTTGTTTTTCCATGAGCATTCTGATGCCTGAGGGCAGAAAATCTGATTTAGCTATCCATTGCCATCTTGGTCTTTACTGTAGCTAAGAAGACTAAACGGCCACGTGTTATTTTCTCCTTGACCTCAGGGACTGGATCTAGTTGGTGAATCTTAAGTTTATTAAATAGAGTGCATGAGCAGGATGATTCTTCTAAATGACTTTGTGAATTGAATAGCTTAAAATAACTTGTTTGGAATAATAGCCTTGGGAGTGTTGAGGATACTTCTGAGAAAAGGCTTGAGCCCTCTCTGTCAAAGGTTCTAGCTTGTTTAATTAATTGGAATTTTGTATACTTGGAACACTGGACCAGCTTAATGAACCATCAGGAAATGGCAAACACTGACACTTCCAAAAGACATTATTACTGCCACAGGAAGGTGGAAAATCCTTTCTTCTGCTTATTATATATTTTCTCTCTCTCATTTATCCCTAGAGCCAGAGGAAAATTTTAATAATAATGTAACAAAATGTGTGATTTTTGTGAATCCACATTATGACTGTTTGAGGCCACTAAGCTCCTCGATGTTGTTGGCATTCAGTGCCCTGTGGAGGTGAAATGATCCCTTCTTGCTGCTCTTTCAGAGTTTGAAGCTTAGCACAGGAAAGGGAGGGGCTCTCAAGGATTTGAAAATCAGAAGTGGCTGAAAAATGAAATGAAATGTCTCTCAGTAACAGGCTTGGAAGTCTAATGTAGAAGAAAGCTCAAGTACACCTGCAAAAATGTCCACCTACACTTGGCAGTGATATAGGGGAAGCATAAATTATGATAGATTTAAAAGGAAGGATAGTGTCAATCCCATTGCCTTGACAAGATGAAGGCCTTTGACCTTTTTCTGACAAAAAAAAGTCTGCCACTGAATTACAAAACGTTGTTAAATGCTAATGGTTTTCACATCAAAGATAATGTTATCACAGTAGTATCCAAGGAAAGAAAACACATTTATCAACTGGTTTACTTAATTTTCAGCTGTACCTATACCCCAAAATTTTATGAGTGGCTTGGAAAAAAACGAAACACCTGAAGAATGAAATGCTTGGACTGTGCATAAATACAGTTACACACACAAACACGTATGCCATAAGGCAGCTTTAAAGCACTGGCCTCGCTCTCCTCCAATTACCCTGCTTAAATGGCCATCGACTTTTGGTATTTGCTTTGTGTAATATTTTCCCTTTTGTTCTCTCTCATTCTTCTTAAAAATGTGTCACCTATCGTGCTGTGCAAATAACAAAAACACGATAAGGTGTGTAAGTCTTACAAAAGATGGCTTTCAACCCATTTCAAAAATAAATACCAGATTAGGAGCTAGATTTTAAACTTTTGGACCTGTGCCTGTTAACTCGGTTTACCACCTGAATGGGATAAAGGACCAACTCATTGTGCATCTAATATGGAACCTGTTATATCTTCCTATATATGTACGTGTATATAAAGTTCCTCACCAGATTCTCAATTCCCTAAAGATATTCACTGACCCTTGTTCATTTTTGTATTTCTTGAGGATAGAACCACAGATTTGTGGTCACGAAGGGAATTAGATTAGGAGCAAGTCTCATTGGCACAGGATAAAAGGAGCAAGATACTTTTGTTTAGAAAGCTATTTTTTTAAAACAAGATATTGACATAAAGGTATAGCCTAGCTATTGAAGTAAAGTTCACATTTTTTGCTTTGAAGTTAAAAAGACAGGAGCTCCAGAAAGAGCTGGGAAAGAGTGCTTCAGGCCCTTAAAGTAACGTACATGAGGAGTGGTGCCGTAGACAAGCCCCCTAGAATATGCAACATGTGGAGAGAGGAGACAAGAAAGCAACTGGGCACAGTACCAATGTTAAGGTCAGGTTTAGTATTCTGTCCTTGACTAAGACTGTATTTGTTTTAGTAAAATAAGCTATGTAATGTACTAATATTTTCATATTTTGTGGCTGATTTTCTTTACTATTGTCTTCGCTCGCCTTTCCACTGAGTAATCCCACCCATTGCAATAAATTTTTAAACAATTTTAGTCACTTAATCTGATCTCAATTCTGGTGTTTAAGTAGCAAACCTAAGGTTTATAGCCAACCTATTTTCTTTAAAATGATCAAAATATACCTTTTTGGATGCGCAAAAGGTGCCACCTGAAAAGAACCTGCAAGAATTTTAAGTGCCCGAAAGAACAATTGCAGAATTAATAATATTTTATGTTCATTAATTAAGACGTACATGTGACTTTGTAGTGAAAAAAATGTGGTCAAAGGTTAATTAAAAATGATAAAGATAGTTGTCATATTCTCTTTCTGAAAATTCATTTTTCTTAACCATCAACTGCCCAACAATTCTGAATCTTAAAGAACAAAACATATATTTATTCTACAAAGAATTATTAAGCAACTTTTCCCTGCCAGATGGCACTATATTTAGTCCTTAAAATAAATAAATTTCTAAAATATGTTTTTCTTTCTCTAAGACATGAAGAGAAAAAAGCTTCAAGAAGCTTATCTGGTTACCCCCTTCAATTCAGTTGAGTCACATGTCTTTCGAAGAAATCTTGTTTAAAACAGGAAAAAGCATTCAACTAGGTTAAATAGTGTTATTTGGGAATTTTGTCAATTCTGCAAGCTGAGAACACACACTGTTGATTTTAAACAAACAGGAGGACACTTTCCAAACCAGAGCCTGGCTCCGGCTCCTCCATGCTTCAGTCAGTTTCTCCCAGGGTTCTTACAGTAAAGGTGTTACAACTAGATGAATTTTAATGGCTCCAATAGTTATGTTTCCTGTTTCTTCAAAATATCTGATTGATTGAAACTTAATCTTTCCACTGTAAAGAGACTATATATACACAGGCTTCTGTCTCAATGCCATTTGAGTACACAGTCATTATAAATACATTTTCCTGACTGTTACCACAACTTATTTGGGAGAAATAATGGCCTCCCTTAGGCTTTTATTTCCCTATGCACTCGGATCTATCAGTACACATGAAGGCACGTGGGCAGAGCGTGGGAAGCTGCGAGTACATTGCTTCTTTCTTTTTTGGAGAGCCCACTGGAAACTGTAGTGGGCTCTCTTATAGACTGTAGGGAGTCTCAGCTACTATTTTATTTAACAGTTCTGTAGAATAGTTATAATTCTCATTTTTTAGTAAGAGAAAACTGGCTCAGAATACGTATGAATGGGCCAAGTGTAGGTTTGTGTCTGTATACAACCCAATCTAAAGTCTTAAAACCAACACTAAAAAGATCAGAACGGAAGAAAACATTGGCATTTATTTTGAGTAAATGAGACTTGAGACATTTGTCTTCCCATGCATATATATGCTGCATATCTAAGCAAAAAATAAAATAAAATAAATTAAGGTTACTTTTTCTATTTAAACTTTGCTTCAGAAGTTTGCTTATATAGGTATATAAGAAAATATACCTATAGTACACAAAAATGAAATCTATACCCATACATTTTAACCATTTTTGGGGAGAGATTATTCCGTGCATAATAGCTTATCATGATTTGGGTGCTTTGCTGAGGCTTAAGAAATTGTTAGCGCCAATTCCAATTTGCTTAGTTCATTTACTTTGCACCTAAGTTGTAAATTAATCATTGCTGGTAACATCAATTTAGTTGTAATTAATCATACAGGAAGGAGTAAAGCAGTCGCAGTGGTGCCAACCATATTAACTGCCTTATCTGATTGCTCTTGTGTAATTTTCCAGCACTTTGATGAATATACAAGGCAGGAAACACTTTGGGGGCTTCCAAGAATATTCATAGTAATACCTATTTGGGAATAGACTTAAAAGCACTATAAATAGTTGATTGCTGCTTTACCTAAAGACTTTTTTATGGCTATTAGATATATAACTTACACACACACACACACACACACACACACACACACACACACACACACACACACACTTTGCCCTTGCTTTGGATAAATGACATGTTGATGCTTTCAGGCCAGCTGAAGCTAAAAATGGAGATTTTATTGGAGTCTTGGCTGCATGTTCAAGGTCAGAGAGAAGTGGATCCCAACAAAGGCAAGTATTGATGTTTCCTATGCAGTTTCTTCCCATCTGATAAATATTTAGGGGAAGTATAATTCTCATTTGCAAGTATGCAATATTTATCAGCTCTTGACAAAATATTGATTTTTACAACATTACAGTCAAAATGTATACATATATTTACGTATGCCTAACATAATTTTAGGGTATCTAATAAACAAATAAACAATACACTGAAGAATAATGATATATTAAACTAGCGTACTTTACAATCCCCATAAATTATGTCTTGTGACTCTAATCATTGTTATCAAGCCATTCACTACGTTAGGGTGAGGACAGACCCCACCCACAACATAGAAGTTATACTTTAGGATGGAGTGTCAAGATAAACTTTTCAGTTCACAGCAAAATAATAGTCTTGAAAGCTGGGCTTGGCCAGGGTTGGCGTGAGAGGAGTCGGTCTACGTTACAGAGGGCCTCTGGCTCCTACTGGCCTCCATGGAGGGGGGTTGATCAGGTCTTGCGCTGGGCGTCCTGGGCTGGTGCTCCCTGGAGGAGACCATCCTGCTGGGTTCCGCTGGCATGGCACTGGCATCTCACTCTGAGCTCATGGCCTCTGCCTTGAGTCTGGTCACCAGGTCCCTGTTCCCTCCTTGACACTGCCTCAATCCTCTTCAGGTTCACAAGTTTACTCTGTGCTTTTCGGTTCTCCCATCAGAGCACGTCGGAAGAGCGGGGTCCTGAACATTACATGAGTAGGCTAGGGGACAAGGGTGCTGCATTGTTAAGCCCGCCTGCTTGGGCGGGTCCCTGTAGTTCATGATGAACGTGGGATCTCTCTAAGAGGCGTGCAGTTTTCCCAGGCTACACCCAAAGAACTCAACCAACCCAGCCCGAACCTAAACAAACAAGAAAATCTACCCTGGAATTTCCCCGATCACATCTGGATATTTCTATCCATTCTCCTCAGATTTTGACCCCAAGACCATAAAGGACACTCACCTCAGAACTTTTCTCTTTATTCCCTTCTCCTTCGCAGTTCCCCAAGCCCCAGAACACCTTTCTCCTTTTACTCCCTGTTTTATAGGAATTCCACCCCCTTCACATTCGCCCCATGTCTGCATGATTGAACGACAGTAAAACTTCATGCTCTCAATTTCCCAGGCTTGGCACTTAATAGGTAGAGGAAATATTTTAGTATTAAGAAAAGCTTATTCCTTTTCATCCAGTTGCTAGCTTGGGAGGTGGGGGTGGAGGGAGCACCCTTGAAGAGGAACAGTGGCCCTTCTTGGAATCCTGCCCCGGGAAAGGGCGCCTCCAGGTAGCAGGCGCACAAGGTAAGAGACAGGCCTTCCTCCTGTTCATGTCCCAGAGGCGCTCAGCTCCTTTCCACAGAGATAGTCCCTGTCTCCAGCATCATACCTGCACTCCCAGAGCTATTCCATGCCTATACATGTATGCATATGTATTTTTTCTTTTAAAAACAATTTGTGGTAAAGTATGCACACTGTTCTGCATCTCCCATGTTTTACATTTTATAACCTATGAGTATGTATTAGTACCCAGAACGCTGCCCCGTTCTCCTTGATGGCTACGTGGTATTCAAATATGAGGGAGTAAAACAATTTAACTATGCCCCTCAGTTGGCTTGTTTCAGTATTTTTTTTCATGCAAACAATGCTGTAATGGATATCCTTCAGTATGTTTTATTTTGAACATGTGCCATAAATATACATATACATTTATTTTATGATAGACGTGGCTCAATTCTTTGCAACAGCACTGTTCTACCTGACAATCTCAGCATAAATAGGAATATCTGTTTCCCTTTGCCTCTACCAACAGATTCATCAGCTTGATATTTCACTGTAAAAAGTAAAATATGGTGTCTTAAAGTATTAATTTGCATTATTCTTGTTACCTGTGAGGTTGAGTGTTATGTAAATTTTTAAGAGTCTTAACTTTTCACTTGTTTCAACCCTTTTTCCATTTTTCTATCAATTTGTTGGTCTCATGGATCTTTAGGAGCTCTTTATGAACTAAGAATATTAGCTCTTAATTTGGGATATGCCATTTTAATATTTTTATTTGTTTTTTACTTGTCTTTTGGCTTATGTATGATATATTCTGATATGTAGAAATTTCTTTCTTTTTTTTATTTTATTAAAATATATCTTTATTGATTTCAGAGAGAGGAAAGAAGAGGGAGAGAGAGAGATAGAAACATCAATGATGAGGGAATCATTAATCAAGCCCGCAACCCGGGCATGTGCCCTGACCGGGAATCGAACCCTGATCGCCTGGATCCTGGGTCGACGCTCAACCGCTGAGCCACGCCCGGCCGGGCATATGCAGAAATTTCTTATTACGCTATATCATTAACCAGTTTTCTATTTTGTTGTTTCTTAGTTTTGTGGCATATTAGAAATGCCTATTCTACTCTAAGACTACAATAATAATTTCCCCATGCTATTAGTACTTCTATTATTTCATTTTTTGCATTGAAATATTTGATTCACCTTGAATTTATTTTAGTGCAATGTGAGAGGAATTGGATTCTGCCCCCCAGGTGTTTAGCTAATTGTTTGATCACCGCTTACTGAATAATCCATTTTTTAAATTTATTCAAAATGTGATTTTATGATATAATATATAATGTAATATAGAAATATATATCATAATATAAATGTCATTATATAATATAATTATATAAATATATTATTATATAATTTTGATTTATTTCTGGGATTTCTATTCACTTTGTTGATGGCTTTGTATGTTTATTTACCAGTAGAGTATAACTTTAAATATTTCAGTAATTAATTAAAGACAGGAAAATGTTTTCTTTTTTTTTTTTTGCTCATGATATTGCATTTTGAACTTAAGTGATTAAAACACCTAATTAACTAGAGCAAGTAATACTTCACCCAGGAAGCAAAATTACAAATGACAGCAATATCCTCGAAGAATAGAATTATACCACAGAACCAACTTGGAAATTAGTCTCATACATATTTGTCATTGCTAAATACTGAGCATGGCTTATGTCAAAAGCCTTCAGAGTGGTCTGACAAATATCAATGTCTAAAGTGACGTTTAAGAGAACAGCAACTTGGTAATTGAAATACTGTTTTAACATGTACATTTTTTCCACTTGGAAGTGTGTGCTTGCTGTTGAAAGAACAAAATGTTGATTTTCTTACCTGGGTAATATGACTTCAACTAGTTACTCTTAATTAGATGAAGTCAGGGACTAAGTAAGCAGAAGAATTTAGCACAGATATTAATCCTAGTTGGAGAATACTGGCCTGAGCCTGACCAGTTTTAGGAAAGGAGGTCAAATTCAGTACAACACATTAATACTGACCTAGGAAAGAAAACGCAGGTTTTCCTGTCTAGAGAAAACAATACCATCACTAAAAGCCAGGCTGCAATTAGCTTCTTTTTATCAATTAGTGTCTTTATATCGTTTTTTAAAGTACAAAATAGTACAGTCATTCAAAGTTACACAGTACAAATGTGTCTTTAGATTAAATGTGAAAGTTCTCTCCTACAAAGAGAGTACCCAGAAGCAGACTGTCATCATTTTGGTGAGTACTGGCTCAGAATTAATCTGAGATTTTTTATTGTGTTAAGCTTTCTTTTGTGTTGTTCTACTTTTAAAAAACTTATTTATTGTTGAGAGAGAGAGAGAAAAAAAGAGAGAGAGAGAGAAATGTGGGTTTGTTGTTCTACTTATTTATGCATTCATTGGTTATTTCTTGTAGGTGTCCTGACGGGAATCGAACCGGCAACCTTGGCATATCAGAAAGCTGTGCTAACCAAACTGAGCTACCCAGCCAGGGCAAGTATTTTGTTATGCTTTTCATAGTAAAAGTTACATTATTTATTTTGTTTTTCATCTTGATTTCATTACTTATTGTGGTAGACATCTTCCCATGTCAACACATGGCCAAACTCATTCCTTTTTGATTTGTGTTAAATTTTGTATTAACCATGTTCTCTTTACAAATTTATTATCATTCTTCCTTCAAATTATAGAAATACACTCTTAGAAATATTCAGCAATACAAAACTGAAATTAATGGAATAGAAAATAACTCAGAAAAACTAATAGTCATTTTCATTCATCAAATGTGCAAGAATAAAAGAATGGAGAGAAATGAACATTCTCATGCACTTTAGCATCACTTCTTGGAAAGTAGTAGCTATACCTTTTATAAATTAAGCACATCCATACTATTTGGCTGAGAAATCCCATTTTTGAGCGTCAATACTGCATAAATCAAAGCCCCAGAATACAAGGACATATGTGAAAGGATCTGTATAGCAAAACTCTTCAATGTGGCAAAAACTGGAAACAGCTGGAATGTCCATCAGCTAGGTAGTGATTAAACATATTACAGGCAATTATGATGTAGTACATTAAATTGTTACTTAAAAAAATATATTTTTAAACTTTTGAATAAAATCAGCAAGTTGAGAAATAATGTTGTATAATAGGGATTTATTTTTTTCTGAGAAAAACATTAAAAAACTACTCATATGCATGCACATAAAAACAACTTTGAAATTATAACCTTCCTATCAAAATTGATATCAATAGTGATATAACTAATAGTGATAAGACTTGGTGATGTGATTAGGTATGCCTTTAAAATTTATACTCCATGGTAAACAAGTATGCATTTCTTTTATAATTTAAAAAAGTGAATAAAGAACACTTAGAATGGAAAAATATATGATTGAATGAATAACTTTTATAGGTAATATCTTTCTATAGCCATATAAACTCTAATGATTTTTTAAAAAAATTGAATATTGGTATGATATTCTCAGTATTAGAAGAAATAATAATAGAATGGTGTTAGATGATACTCAGTAATACATATATATTTTGGCCCAGAGATCTAGAATCTTGCCCTGGTCTCAGTATCCCTTCTTCCCACAAGGTCTCTGCCTGGAGAAGAGAGATGTTCAAAGGGTAAGAAAGATATCACTTGATTATTAACTGGGTATCAACCTCAACACCAGTGGAGCATCCCTGAGCCACGTCCTTTCTTTTGCCTGATCCAGTGGAGGCAAGAGCCTGGAATCAAAGGAGGCAGAAGTCAAGTCATGCTACATCCTAAGTCCACACTAGACCTAGCACTCTAATTGTACACCAAGATGCCTCTGCCAAAAAAGAAAAAAAGGAAATAGGGCTGGAGCAGAGCCCCGTGTAAGTCTATTTGCATTTCCAGTGTTTCATCCATTAGAAAATACAGCTGACTAGTTTCTTGATAGGTATCAGGTTAACGCTCTCTGATCCTGGAAGATGGGTTTCTTAACCTCGGTGCCCATCCATCTTTGAGTCAGAGAGAGGAGAAAGAAGGAAGACGGAAGGCCTTCCATTCTTTACATGGCCCAGAAGAAAAACAAACAAACAAAAAGGATGCCATCTATCAAAATCTAAAGCAACAATTGGAAAGAGATGGAAATTAACCTTCAACTGCTTTTTCAAACCTTGGGGGGGTTAATGAAAAGAAAAGCCGTATTTTTTTCCAAGCACTTCTATGTTTCTCAAACCATCTGTGCTTCACGTAGAACTTTAGTTCATGTGTTTTTTATTAATTTACACTTAACACTTAACTCATCAAAATGGTGACTTGTTATTATAGCTATTTGATGTCTCAGAAATCATAGACACATTTTAATATATGTTCAAAAGCCTCTCCCCCATTTGGATAAGGGAGTCGTCGTTAGCTTGCAGTAAACAGAACCTGGAAGAGCTTAAGTCTGATTCCAAACCGAGAACTAAGGAAATTCCAAGGGGTTTGAAACTGGGCCAATTACTTTCCACACACATGGTTACAAAATCTTTAAAGTGATAAACACAAGAAAGGACCAAAAAACCCATCAAAATCATCACAAGCATAAATGAAGTCTCTAGACTGTTGAAGATGTTTAATCAGGGGACGCGCAACATGTATCATATTAACTGTGTGTTTCTTAAATGAAAGAACTTCAAGGTCAACATAAACAGCCCCACAGCGGCCCTTGTGTATCAGACATTGTTGCAGACGCCGATAGGCAAATTCTTCCGCAGAAAAAGAACAAAGGCTGTTCTTTAGAACTTTTGACCTTCCCTTCTTTTAAATAAAATGTATTTGACACATATCGATTAAAAACCTCCTGTATATGCATATAAGTGGGCTGGGAATACTTTTTCTCCCCAGCCCCCACCCCCTTTTCCAGATGGAACATGTATCTAGACCAGAATACTCGAATACAAATTATCATAGTTTAATGTTTGATTATCTAGTTTTACATCAGAGTATAAAGCTTTCGTTAAATCTGAGACAAGCTTCATGATATTTACACACAGAATTTTAGAGCTATTTGATGCCTTTTGTGACTGAAGACAGGGAGGGGTTCAGAGGCTGAAAACCACGGAAGGTATTCTGGGACCAAATCCCACGCAAGTATGAAAGGAACGAATTCATGTCCAAGAGTGGACCATAGAATCAAGCAGAAGATTCAAGATTCGGAGACACGGGTCGAGAGAAACATGAAATAGAAATGAATCGGCGGGAACATGAAATGGAAAGCGGATCAATAGGAACATGGAGCTGGCGGGGCTGGAGCAGCAGGCGGCGGAGCGAATGCTGTGGGGCGGTGCGGGGCGTGGGCCGGCAGAGGCAGGACTCGAGGCGTGAGGCGGGCCGGCTGGGGCGCTTCTCACGACCACTGAGCTCCCTGAGTGGTCTGTTTGCTGCACTGCTCTGGGATGCATCTATAAAATAATAGCAGTATCGGGGCAGGAGAAAACATAATAATGATCTCCTTCAACGTTGTAAATTCTAAGCTCCCCTTTTTGTATTTGTGAATTCTGTTGTCCAGGCTGGATGGGCAACATTGTCACCTGGCGATACCCTGGCTGGTGCCCGAGGCGGGAGCCCAGCTGCAGCGCCGCCCCCGCCTTCTGGCCCAGCATTCTTTCTATGCAGCACATATCGAGCTAATCATTCATTTCCTTTTTTATTCCTTTCTTCTTTTTAAGATTTCCTTCCCTGTTTTTCCCCTTTCTATTTGCCTCATTCACTCCCAGTCTCACTCAATACTGAAGTCAAAGTGACAAAATTTCACACCGAAAGCCTGGCTGGATTTTCGAGGGAGTGGGGCCGGGGCGAGGGGCACAGCAAATGTTTGGTTTGTGAAGTTTCGAGCTTATTCTCAGCATATGGGTTCAAAGTGATGGACCATCTTTGAACCTTGGGAGCTCTGAGTTGACAAGATGGGACTAATATATAGAAAGAAAAAAAAGGTTCGGAGGACTGTCGGATCTCAATTCTCTTTTTTAAGAAAACTTTTTGGTGAGTTAAGTGTAAATGAGTCAGAAACACACGGATTTTATTTCCCTTGCCATATGTAAGGGTTTAAAAATTAATGGAAAAAGTGTTTGGCACAACATGTTTTGAGTTTTGTTGGTCTTTTTTCCCCCCTTATGATCTCTAGAAGATGGAAGCTGAAGAATGATGAAGACAACGGATTGAAAAGCCATCGCGAGCTTTAAATGTACGCATAACACACGACACTTTGTTAGCTGGGGTAGTAAGAATACCCAGTCTGAGAACTCCCATTCCGAAAAACTTATGATGCTTCTAGTGTTTGACCTAATGATCTCACTAAAAGAATTTTCAAAATAGGTTTTTATCTAAATTTATTGTCTAAGAATCAGGAACAGGATTGTCAGGAGCCATTTCTTTTTAAGGAGTGTGATGCTTGAGAAAAGGAGTGTAATTGGGCAAGTTGAATAAAAGAGATAATAAATTGTTTAAAAATATGAGGCTTCCCCCAAAATAAAACTATCCACTGGGTGACCTTTTATAGACGTCATTTATCTGCATCAGACATTTCACTTTGTATAGGATAATTAGGATCTTTGTAGAATTCTGATTGTTTCTATCAAGAAAAATGAACAAGTATTTCAGGATTCTCATACTCTGTTTTTACTTTTACTCTTTTTGGCCAACTTGATAGGGGATATTTGGAAAAATTTTCATTAATGTTATGTAAGTCCTTAGTCAAATTCTCCTGCTTTGTTGTAGGAATGCTCATAATTAGCTAGATACACTTTAAGTCCTCTCCATAGGCAATGTCTACAAACTCATCTTTTTTCCTAACTTGCCTTGGTTCCCTGATTTTCCCAGGAATTTCTAAGAGGACATACAAGTTTAAATAAACACTTCCTGGTTAGCTTGTGGTTTGGTTTTAAAACACCCTAGCATGATTGAAATCAAACCATTTCAGATGCCAGAATCGGATGAAATCACAGTGAAGCAATGCTTGCAATTTTATTAAAATGATAGGTTGGTCAGGACAAAAGTGCTTAACACGATTGAGTGCCAAGGTGGAGTACACTCCAATTAGCCTACCTGTGCCCATGGCGCCGGGCCACGTTATGCAGCAAGAGCACTTTACATCTCATCATCGCATCTGTCATTAACTACGTGACTTTTTTTTTTTTGCGTGTTGTTTCATGTATTTTAAATAGAAGGAAAACTGGGCTACATTTCAAAATTTAAATATGGTACATGAAAAAGCTTTGTTCACATTTAATTAAATTACTGTTTATGTGCCATATGTTTGATAAGGCACTGCTTATATCCCAGATGGAGAGAATGGGTATAACGTTTTCTCCCCCCTCTCTTCTAAAAGTACAAGGTACAAATTGAGATGATTTTCTAAGACTTGTCATCACAGTGACAAACTCACACGGCCACTGCTGTGGCAGAGGCTCTTAAATGATCACTTCATGGCTCATTAACTCTCAGAACTGTAAAGATAGCCCCTCTGAAGATAGGTAGGGCCCTTGGCTCCAGAAGATGATACTTAAATTATTTTCAAGACTCTTAGAGCAGTCCAACTGGCGTGGCTCAGCGGTTGAGCATAGAGCTAGGATCCAGGAGATTTCGGTTTGATTCCCGGTCAGGGCACATGCTCAGGTTTCGGGCTCCATCCCTGGTGGGGGCATGCAGGAGGCAGCTGATCAATGACTTTCTCATCATTGATGTTTCCATCTTTCTCTCTCCCTTCCTCTCTCTGAAATCAATAAAAACATATTAAGAAAAAAAAAAAGACTTTTAGAGCAAATTTAGAGCAGTTATACTGCTGACCTTACTTGCCCAAACTGGTTTCTTTTGGATTTCAGATCAGATTTATTTTAAAATATTAATAAAAAATAAAGAGATACTCACTGTTAATTTAAAAATGTAAACCTAAGTTATGAAAGTGTAAATTCAGTAAAATCTAATGTAACTTGAACTAGAAACCAGCAGATACCTTTTTGGATGTCCCTACATCCAGGAAGCAGAATGCACTTGGCTCATTCACCCAGGGCACGTACTTCCTGAAGAGGACGGGAAGAGTCATTTTACCATATGAAGTGAGCATGTGTTTTCCTCATTTTTGCTGCTCTGCTGTTTTTGCCATATTTTCTGAGTTCAAGTCTCTAATCAGTTGGTGGGGATGGAGATTTAATGACATTTATTTTGGAAAACATGTTCTGCTAAAGTTTTGTAGTAACGCAAGCCACTTAATTCTAAAATTGGCAGCTGAAACAAACACTATGTCCACCTGACAACTACTCAAATATTTCAGTCACTGGGGACACCCAAGGCCAGGACAGTATTCCTGGGTCTGCACACTTCTGAAAGGGAAAGCATTACAGCCCAGGGCTTACCTCCAACCCACAGAGGTAGAACCTGAGGAGACCCTCATGTGCCTCTCCTATTTGTGGTATGTCACCGTGCACAGAAAAAGCTCCCCTCTTTTATTCTAATGGAGAATAAGTGGAAATATAAGCATTACATTTTCGGCTTTAGTAGTTGTCTGGCAGGGAAAAGCTTCATATTCTTTGGAGAAGGGACAGGTGTCATATTCAGTGGGAGAGGGAAGTGGGGAGGCCTCCCTGTGAATGGAACATGCCAGCCTCAAATTAGAATGGTACCCTCTTTTATTCTCTCCAAAGAGTGAGGCAGGAGGGTTACGTCTACCATCTTGGTTTGTCAGGCAAGAAAGAGGGTAGTAGCCTTTTTTTTTGAGCATCTAACATAGACTAGGCACTATACCAGAATTTTTAGATAGATTTTTCAATTAAAATGTCACTAAATTCTTGCAGCAGGTACTGTTACAGGTGAATAATATAATACTAGAAATACTTGGCCAACTTATCACACTCATACACCTGGCCCTGGGATTTGAACTGTAGCGTTGGATCCCACTGACCATCTCTTTCTAGATCATCATCCAGGTAAAGTGAGGACACAAATTGTGGGGAAGCCAATCAGGGACAGGTGGGAAGGCAGAGTAAAAGAGAATGACAGACATTGCATGCTGTTAATTAGGTTACACTTGTCATAAATTGTTGATGTATGGTAGAGTAATGAATGCACACAAAATTTAAAACAATATTGTGATATATTTTCTATTTTATTTAATTAGATATTGTATTTCTTTATTCTGCCTTCAAATTCAAGTATTAGTCACTTTAATGTATTATAGAGAATTTGAGGTTAAAAGGCTAGAGGTAGACCTTATGGATTTTACACATTATAATTTTCACTTATAAAACTAGGGACACTGGTGGATCCAACATAGATAGTTATTGCGTTAAAGGAAGATTCACTTTGTTCCTTTACTTCCACCAACCATGGCTTCCTCTTGACTGCCAATATTTTGTATTTAGTTGGTTTCCTATTTGGAGAGGAAGAAAGGTGGACTGTATATCAAAGTGTCCATTCGGGATCTTGGAAATCATCATAGATCCGTAGAGATTTTAGAGGAGGGTTTCTCATGTCCAATGCCCATTTCTGAGATGCAAACCTGGAGAATCAGGGAAGATTTAAGGCTCATAGTCACATGTCAGAGTAGGTGGGAGTCCAGTACTTTATGGTGACTGAAGTAACAGGAGCTCCGAGGCAGTGACTTATTGATAGTTGGCACCAATTTGTTTTGTGAAATCACTTGGAATTGTGGTTTTGAATGGTTGCTGCACTGTTAACTTTCTGTGTGTATCTCGTTTACTCAGAAAAATCAAGCTCTTTGATTTCCTGTTGTCCCCATTGTTTCTAGCACAGTGCAAAACACTCAGGAAAATTTAAATGAATCCGTTCAGTAAGTTCTATCACTGCCGTTGGATCTTCTGAGGTTTATAATTCTAACTTTTTTTTTTTACTTGAAAAATCAATGGACATCTTAGTCGCTGCCTTAGCCAGACTTTGCATATGTGCTGATGTTATAAACGCTGTGCACTTTTCATGTGCTTATGCCCAGCATTCTACCATGTATTTTATTCTAGCACAGTGACAATTCAAGAGGGATGATACAATGAAAATAAATATTTGTAAATTCTATCTGGACTCAGAGATTGAAACAACTTTTTCTCTTGAGTCAAGTTCAAGCACAACTGCCTTGTTTCCATTCTTATGATCAGTGCCAGGTAAAGCACCTGACTTTCAGCTAGAGGACCATTAAACAAGATATTCCTCATGGTGCATTTTGGCTCAAACACTTGCTTGGTTCTGTGCATTATATTCCAAAGGGGACCTTCTTCAGGGCAAATACAGGCTCTGGCTCCCATGTCCCTGCCTCCCCTAGCTGCTGTTCTCTGATATGTGGCTGTGGTTTTCATATGCCATTATTTTCCTGGCTCTGACAAAATGACAACCACCCTTTCGGATTCCTCCACATGCTCAGCGATCATATCCAAATTCTGCTGCTTCAACACCGCTGAGTGATCTGCCACATTTGGAACTGCGCTCAGGCTAATGTCACTTTGCATTTTGAGTCTTTGAGGCATTTCAGAGTCACTGATCCTTACTGGAAACAGGTCCCTGATTATTTCTTTGTGGCTTGCTCAGAAATTACATTTCACAGCCAATGCATGAGCATGATTGAAAAAAGATTCTATTGTCTCTTCCAAGCCTGCCTACACTGAAGAAGTCTGGCTCTTTGCAAAACATTTGGGGATGAAATGTTTTTCAGCTTTCCCTAATAGAACTTTATGTCACAATCATAAGGTTCTTTTTCTTTTCTAAAGGTGAAGCAATTTAAATTTATGTTTGGCCTCAGGCTTGTTAACATAAACTACCTAACAGCCTGGTTTTTCATGGGCCTTTGTGATTGTTCTGAGTCAGCCTGTTTCCTCTACCTGGAGCCAGTGATAAGTGGAGAAAGAAAGACGGGTGAGGACCTGGCAGAGCGCTATTCGCCCCTGGAGAACTGCACAGGCCACGGCTTCTTTCCTGACCTCCTCCCAGCAAGGGGCTCTCTGTTCTTTCTCTCTCTCCTTCCTCTGCTCCCTTTCCTTCCTTCTGCTCTTCAGTTCTTATTTTCTTGGTCTTTTGCAAGCCTGGGCATCTGCCTGTGATGGAAGAGGGCTTCTTTCCCCATGTTGACTCGAGGTTACCCAGGTTTACTCCTCAAGAATCAGAAACCGTGTCCTAACAGAGGAGATACTTTTTTTTTCTTTTTCTTGAATAAAGACAAGTGCATTGACCCTGAGTTTAAAAGTTAATGGTGTATGGGACAACAAACTTTTAGTGGGCAAACAAAATGGTTTTAATAAGACAGACAGATAGTTTTCCCCGCCCCAGGTTAGGAAGCTATTTTGTTAAAAGGAGCTAAAAACCAAAACTGTGGTATTTTTCTGAGCACGGGGGAAAGACATTTTACCAAGACTTCTTTTTTTTTTTTTTCCCCCCTGCAAAAATACTCTATTTTGTGAATTTAAAATTGAAGCCATAGCCCTTACTTGTTTCCATTTTTAGTGTGACTTCTCAGTTATGCTACATGTTCACATGTATAAAGCAATCACATCTTAAAAGATTACAAACAGAATCCAAGTCTAAAAGTAATTACAGCAATAAATGTAGCAGGAATTCAAGCCTTTCTTTTAAGCAAAATAGCCCTTATAAATCTTATGCTGTCAGTCTTTTATACAGGGCTTGCCTCTGGCTTTTACGTCAGATGACTCCAAATCATATTCATACCCAAAACACTTTTTTATTTCAACTATATTCTGAAAAAGAAATTTTATAACAACTTTTGTAATTCTATTAAAAATTTCTTTAAAAAGAAAAATATGCATATTAACATTCATGAATGTAATTGATTAACTATATTCAAAAAAATTGAGCTCCAGAGATATTCATATATTCCAGAAGGCATACTCACACAGCTCTTTTCTGAATTCAATGGTCTTATTACATGGAGTAAAGATGTTGTGATTGGCAGGCACAAGTGCTATGGTACACATATAGCTCAGTAGCTACAGATGTAGTTTATGACATTTTCTCCAATACTTTACCACATTTTAGGATTAGAAAATCTATTACAAGGGATTCATAATAGTGTTTGCCATCAATGTAAAGTTTGCCATCAATATCTTATTTCAACCAGAATAAAATCACCCACTATCTTTGATGCACCACAATTATTTAGAAAGGGTCTTTTATCAAAAGAGTAAATGCATTTTCAAAATTTTTTTTTTTACTATAAGCTCTCAGCACAATGTGTAGAAAATTCTCAATTTTTGTTGGCTTTTACTGTTTTTATTCAAATTAGTTGGTCTCTCTTGACAGCATATGATAGAAACCAAATCAAACTAGCTTTAGAAAAATAAGGCTTTTATTGGCTTATGGAAAGTCAATGGCATGGGCTTCAGGCACAGTTGAATTCAGGTGTTAGGAAGGAACCTGTCTTTCTCCAATCTTTACTCTTCTTTCCTTTGGGTTGACATGTTTCTGAGGCAGGCTTTCTCTGCTAAGATGTCTGCCAACACTTCCAGATAAATATCCAATTATCTTCAAGGACAGCAGGTAGAGAGTTTCTTTAATGCTGTAGTTATGCAAAGGCTTCAAGATGAGTCTCACTGGTTCTACTTGGCCTGACTTGAAGCACTTAATCATCCGTGAGCCATCACATTCTGGATTCAGGGCTCCAGAATTCCAGTTAGCTAGGCCTGGGCCACATTTCTTACCAGCACCAGAACCATAAGGAAAGAGAGCATGGGATTGAGAAAGAAGAATGCAAGTCAGCCTGGCAAAAGCAAAGCAACAGCTGTCCACTGCCCCACTTTCTCACCCACCAGACATTTCCTGTGCTGTGAGTGCGAGCAACAGAGTGTATGTGGCTGAGAGTGGGGCAAGGGGCACTGCAGGAAGGAAGAAATTCAAAAATAAAAGACTTAATCTGTTCCCTCAAAGGAGAGACGTTTATAGGCTCTAAAACAATGAGAAACAAGGATTCCATGGTGAACTTGTTGATACAGGTGGTTGAAATTCAGAGCAGGGGTAAACACTGTGATTAGACAACTGAGAAAACCCTTAGGGGGTGGTCTTGAATGAGGTGCAGATAGGTGGAAGGGTGGGCGGGGCCTTCCAAAAGGCTAGAGGGGTGTTGGTGAGGGCTCAGAGTTTCCATGCAAGGGGTGCGCTGGTGCAACAGGAGAGAGCCAGGCCTAGCAGCAGGTCTAGGAGGGTGGGTGCTGCAGAGGGAGGCCGGTGGCCGTGGGCGAGAGGAAGGTGAGTGAGGCGCCTGAGCGCCAGGTGGGGCTGAGGAAGGGAGGCAGGGGTGGGACAGGAAGGTAAAAGCATTTTAGGAAGATGAACCTGGTAACAGGCATGGAGTAAAGCGGCGAGGCCTGAGAAGGACGTGGCTGTGGAGGAGAGAGGACACCAAGAGACATTTCAAAGGGAAGATCAACAGGACTTGGAGGAGCCATGGAAATAGAGGAGGAAGGAGAAGATGACTCTAAATGATCAAGCCCCGGGCCCAAATAATGGAAGAATCATTACGATGTAGTGACAGGAACTATCATTTGACAGCATTTCTGGTGCTTTTCTCAGTGACATCCTCACTTTCTACCATGTACTTTAGCTATTTGCATGCATGTCTAATTCATCTTCGTGTCTTCAATAGCATGAAGTTAGGTCTTGTGCACATGTGTGAATGTAGGTGTATTTGTTAAACAAATTTTACAGAGAAACTGATTCATGGTGAGAAAAATTTGTCAACCAGGCAAGTTAGTGATAGAATGGGAACAAGGGTCACCTTTTCAATCTCCGTGTGATATTTTATTCTTTGTAATCCTTTTCTGCTACGGTTATTTTTAGGAGGTAGATGTATCTCTCCGATACAAACTGCCTGGCAAGAAACTGAAGTAGGTATCTACATCCTGTCCTATGCAAACTTACAGTGTATTTCCAGATTACTTAATTTTCCCAAAACGTCTTTCACAGTGAGAGCATCCGAAGCAATTCTCCCTCTGGCCTCTTAAAACTCTTGGTGTTTTCCTTTTAGTTCTACATTTTTAAAATTTCTGAGACCACGGAACTCTACTGAGTTGAAAGATCCTGTTAGGTTTTGTTTGTTTTTCATACAAAGTACAAGACTAGAGTAATGCTACAACAGAGTGCAAAGACATAAATGATTACATTTCCTGCAGTATTTTTCAAAGTGTGCAAATTCTGATGTTCTGAAATTTGAGAAGCATTGGTCTTTGGCAACATCACCTCAATGATATGTTTGAACCTTTGGTTTTTAAACTTAACCTTGCATCAGAATCACCTGGAGGGTTTTTTAAGACACTGATTGCTGGGCCCACTCTTTGAGTTTCTGATTCAGGAAGCAGGGTGTGGGGCCTGAGAATCTGCATTTTTAAATTTCCCAGGTGATACTAATGCCTCTCTTCTTTGGGCCATACTTCAAGGACCATTGTTCTGATGTCGGATGCAACAGAAATCCTCTCATGAAGCTCATATTCCCTTAAGAAAGATTTCCTTTTAAAAGTCCTTGAAATTGGGTTCTGAAAGAGCTGTAAAACTGTTATAGAATCCATGTATGCGTATGTAGGACACAAAGACACCATCTGATGAAATGTGCATTCCTGTGAAATACCAAAGCCATTAGGGTAGTTCCAGGAAAATTTGCCAGAGAGAACACACCACTGAAGACTCATCTCCCTTCCTTATGAGCACTGATTTGTGATAAGTTGCAAAATTAAGGTTGAAGCAATACTAAGAAAACCAGGGCTGAAAAGTCCCTTCTGAATTTCAGATTGAGTTTAATAAAATGCCACAGAAGCACAAAGCTATAATCTGTTTCCACACACCAATTTGTGTAGCACAAGATCACATCAGGGAGGAAATGCTGCAACTCCTTATCAGGAAAGCCTAATTGGAAGCTACAATTAGCTTGGTAGTAAATGCCAGGAATTCTGAATCACAATCACAAAGTAGCCTTCATTTGGTACCCTAATGTGAGGGTGGGAGATGCCACTGAGCAAAAGAGATGGGATTTTTTTTTTTTTTTTTTTTTTTTTGCCTGGAAGAACAGAGGCTCTTGAATGTAAATAGGTACATCTGATAGATTTTTAATGCTTGTGCTTTTCCTTGACTCGCACACACCCACACTCAAGTTCGAAGATTGCTTAAGTGGTATACTGAGAGGGAAAAGTTGGCAATATAGGAATGGCTGGTGTGCTTGCTGGGTGTGAAATTCTGGGTTCAGTTTGCGTCTTTCTTCCTTAGGCACCGTTAGGATGCGGGCTCAGAGTATGATTAGTATCTCTTCACAGGAATTTGGATTCCCGAGAATGACTTTATTATCCAAGGTCCTCTCCTGACCATCAATCCTGAACCACCTTTAAAAGGTTTACTTCTTGGGGAGAAGACATTGACTCTCCAAGATTTCCATGAACGTTCTCACACATGACTATTTTAAAGGACTAGAATGCTATTCATTTGTGTATTTATTTGTTCACTCATTTGCTTACACAGGCATTCAGTGGACATTTAGAAGCATTCATTACATTTCCAGTATCATTTGGGGCCAATGAGGAATGGTTTCTGCCTCCATTCATCATCTGTGGTGGTTAATGTTGACAGTTGTCTTTTTACTTAGATTCTCTCTCTTAAAAAACAAACAAACACTACTTTCCTCATTGTGTGTTCCTGGTAAAAAACCTACAATATATATCTTATTTACTTATTTTTAATAATTTATTTTTTTCTATATTTTTATTGAATTTATTGGGCTTACAATGGTTAATAAAATTACATAGGTTTCAAGTGTATAATTCTATACTACATCATTTGTATATTGTATTGCCTATAATATGTACTTTTAAAAATATTACAACAGGTACCTGAAGAGATGAAATTTTACCTTTTAAAGTTGGGGAGAATAATTTGAAAACTGCCATTAATTTTCTGCTTTTAAAGATAAAAACATTCATTTCCTTTTATAACAGTTCTCCTTTGTTTTAGCAAAAGTATCAGAATCTGATTTTTGTCACGCATTGATTTTAAAAATATGTATTGAGTGGCTATTTTATGCCAAGCATCCTTGTAGATCCCTGGGAACAAGGCAGACAAGCTTCCTGGCCTGGTGGAGATCGCCTCCAACCTGGGGTAGAGAGACAATGCTATCGCAGGGAATAAGTCAGTCCTGTGGTCTGTGGGAGGATGATACTTGCCGGGGGAGAAGGGCATGTGGATGGGAGGGGGCGAGGCTGCTGTAGGGCGGGTGGTGGGTGTGAGCACACCGCATACCCGGTGGGGCAAACGCAGGTTTACAGTTGTGAGTACGCAAAACAGAGTTTATTCTTGTAGTTATTATTTATCAACTATTGTATTATTTTCCACGCGAACAACAGTAAACCTACTTTTGCCCCACCCTGTATATCCCCCCACGGTTCTTAAATAAAATCTTCCACATCATCATCACCCTGAAAGTAGAAATGAACCTTGACATGTTATTTTTAGTATCGCAAAGTGGGTATATCTTCATATTTAGAGACAATTTTCTTTTAAAATATGCATTTAAACTGGTCTCGCCCTAAAAACAATCGATTGTTTTTGGGAGATGTGTGAGGCCCCAGTGTGCCAGCCGGGAACGTGAGCTCCTCGCTCAGCCAGAGGAGAGACTGGGAAGGAGCCTGGACGGGCCCGGTGGAGGCCTGTGTGGACAGGGCGCCACGTCTAGTGTGATTCAGCATGGAAGACCCCAGAGCTCGAGAGTGTGGGACTGTGGAAGCCTATCTCATCCTCTCTCTGAAAGGGGAGATTAAAGTTCCCTCCAAAAAGATGGGAAATTCTCACCCTGGTCAGGAACTGTGAAGGCATCTTATGTAGGCGCCACTTTTCCTTCAGGGGAGCATACACTGAGGGGCCTGCACGCTGAGGGTCCTTGTGTTATATAATGGTAATATCTGGACACAAATATAGGTGATAGGATATTATAATTTTTTAAAACATGAGACTATTTCTAATCAATAGCCAACATTATACTTAAACATTAAACACTTGAAGCATCTCTTTAAGCTGTAGTACTCTAAATACGAATGGTTAGTATCACTATTCCTTGTTGTGCTCTGGAAGTTCTGACCTACACAATAAAACATGAAACAGAAATAAATGGTGTAACTGCTACTAAAGATGATTATTATCTAAATGTCAAAATAATTAGCTGAAAGACCTTTATACTTTTTTAAACTTGGCAATGCCTAAATACACTGTGAATACGCAAATATCTAGAGAGTTCCATTATACAAACATTATGTAGTTAGAAAATATAGTGATGAAAAAGGAAATTCCATTGATAATAAAAATAAAAACCATAAATCTTCCAGGAATTGACTCTCTAAGAATATGTGGAACTTCTACATAAAAAATGACAAAACTATTTTAAGAAATATAAAAGAACTGGATAGATGGGAGCCCAAACCTTAGTTTAGGATTTGGGTGAGTGGTGTTGTTAAGTGATGTAAATACAGGGGTGGGCAAAAATAGGTTAATAATAATAACAATACAATAATATAGTAATAAGTAAATAAATAATAGTACAAGAATTAATTCTGTGTTTTGCATACTCACAACTGTAAACCTACTTTTGTCCACCTCTGTATATTGACTCATCTCACATTAACATGCAGTTTCAATACAATTATTTTTAGGGATTGCAGAATAAAACTATGTTACTTCTATAGAGCCTAGAACAGTGCAGGGTGCAAAGTAAGAGTCTCATTCAGTGCACTTAATTATATTTCTAGGAGGCAGAAAATGAGCAATGAAGTGGATGCATTTTATATGTCTCTACAGTTGTGCCTCACTCTGTGAGGTATCAGAATCCCATTTTACAGAAAAGTACACTGGGACTTAGGGAAGTTGTGCATATTCTTGAATTCAGTCACCCACCAGATTTCAGAAGTGTGCTTAAGTATGAGGGTTCTTTTTCCTTCCTTACTCTAAAGGCAAGGGCACCTTTGGTCCTGTTTCAAAATGAACATCGGAGGTTTTTGAATGGTAGCTTTCTTTGATCCCGTAAGAATTCCATGCCACTCCAACACTGGTTGAACTCCAGAAAATGACAGCAGCAAGTCAGGGGGAAAGATGGCTGTAATATTCAATTGTCTGTAACCAATGTGTTAGGAGTCGCCGTCTTTCATCCAGACAGAACAGTTGCATTTTTTAAATGACATCTATTACCACATTAGAGGCAGCCCATAACAGTCCCTTATAGAATGTTTGTCTCAATTGTGGTTATTTAATGTCATTATACCAAATTTCAAAGTGTCTTTATGGTAAACAGACACAGTAAAATACGAAATGAGTAAGAGCTCATTTTCAAGTTCTAAGAAGTCAATGCTTCATTTTACCTCTCTTTTTTTTAAATTTATTTTTTAATTTAAAAAAGTCTCCAATGTCCTGGTCTTCTGAGTTACAGAGTTTCCTCACTAAAGGAAGGGCTTTCCATTCAATTATTTATGCAGGTAAAAGTCAATGGGCTCCAGAACAAATTTTTCAATTTTTTGACACAGCTCTGAAATGGCTAAGTTGTCATGCACATATATTTTTAATAAACTTATTGTAAAGAGAAAAAACTACATGACTTTCACACACATGCAAAGGCACGCTTATGTTCCCCAGGTTAAAACCCTTTATTAAGTTCTGGCTCTGGGCGAATTTAAACAGCTGAGTTATAAATCCATGAATAAAGAGGTCAGGCTGCAGATGCTGACAGACTCTTAACTCCAGCATTACCAGCAGGCACGACTCTCAAAATGTAGCAACTATAGGAGGCAGCGACGTGTATGTTGGACCCGGTCCTAAGCAGTTGGAAGGAGCTGGGAATTATTTTATTCAAAACTGTGGTAACATTTGTGGTTTCCAACGATTTGTTAGCTCCTTTTCTATAGGTGCAGGGCACAGTTATAATGATATGCACACAAAATAAAAAATAATTAGCAATATCTTTTACTGTTCTAATTTAACAATATTAAAACACCACAATATTGCTTTGGAAGAAAGTGGTAGAAGGTAAAATGCTCTTAAACAGAAATCAAGTACCAATATGCTGGCATATTATTATCTACACAACCTGGCTAGATTACTTTCTGCACCCCAGACACCTGGAAGCCATGTATACAATGAGATAAAGGAATCTAGAGAGAAATCTGATGTTCTTAGAGCTGCACTGATACACTTAAGAGCTAAAGGCAGCAGAAGTTCACATACGTGGAGCCTTTTACACAGTAGGCATTCAACATTTGTTGTTAGTGATTCAACATAGTACTTTCTTAGAAGAGGCATTCAGAAAAACACAAAACTAACTCTAAATAAAGCCAAATATTGACTCCAGTTTTGGTGTCAAAAAATATGTCACCAACTTCAGCAAAATAAAAAAAAACTTTGACCTCCAAAATAATTGTTGGATCTGGGCACCAGAAACATTGGGGTTTATTGCACTGTTATTTCTACTTGTGTATTTTTGAAATATTTTTAAATGGTAAAAGTTTATTTTAGAAAGTCATCACCTCAAGAATGCATTGATGATCTCTTTACTTCATATGTGTTTGGGCACTTGTATTTATGTGCAGTTCAAACAGAACTACAAATATCTTCAACAAAATGTCCAATCGTTTTTCATTGTGCTTAAGTCTCACTGCACTGCAAATTGCTTGAAGCGAGTGCTTTCTACAATCGCGAAACCTATGTAGCACTGAGATTTGCCCTATGCAGGTTTGATTATGACCTATGCAAGGAAAACTCCCATCTGTAAATAACCAACTGGGTTTCTTCTTACAGTGACAAAACCACTTGAAGCTGTCAACACACTTGGAGGGAGTTTAGGAGACTGCAAACATTGAGTTATCTTGGGTGTGAGCTAAGCACAATAGTTACACAGTGGACAGATTTGTAGGTGCCTTGCAGAGATGCAGTTTTGGAGATGCCTTTGTAAACTAGATAAAGCTACTGAGACTCTAATTACATCAGGTACAACTTTTGTTTTTAATCTTAACTCAGAATCAATCATCTTAAAAGTCCGTAGTCATTTTACACTTTTATGTAGTTGACACAACCTATCTGGTTCAAGTCCAGCTTGTAGAAATCAAATTTCAAGCCTTAGCAAGTTTCTTTGCTCCTCTCCTGGACCAAAGAACAGGCAACTGAGCAAATACCAAGAACACCTTCCTTTCCAGTTGTACTGCTGCTCTGTGCCCGAGGGAGAGGCTCCTGCCCCTTCCAGAGGCTGGCGTCTCTCCTTTCTACTCCTTACACACACAGGATCGCTGTGCCCTGTCTCACCGAGGCTCTCAAATAACCACCTGATTCGCTGGGCCTCCTGTCTCACTTTGTTCCTGCCAAATCCTTCCTACTGGGACAGGTTTCCCGGTATAAACATGTACCTCACCATCTTCGCTGGTACCTGCAGGCACAATCCTGTTTTCTATGTTGGAGTGCCCCTTTGCGCCCATCCCAGGCCTGCTGGCCTTTGGAGATTTGCCACCCTGGTTACTGTGTTTTCCTCCCTGGGCCTGGCTCTTTTCCACTCCCAGCCTGCCCTCTGTGGAGCGCTGTAACCTCCTGCCACGGGGTAAACCTCTGACAGAGCTCATCTGTCGCAGCAGAAACAGCTCAAAGTGGTCCCATCCTGTTTCTAACAAGATACTGAGTTGATTTCAGAGACAAGAGACCAAAATCACACGTCCTGCAGCCAAAGCATGAGCTGAGGAGAGAACCTGGACCTCCAGCTGCCCTGGGAACCCACGTCTCGCCAGCTCCAGCCCCACAGAAGCAAGCAACCGGGACATTACCAGAACTTGGACACCAGAACCCATCGTGGGGAAGATGCAGTGCTGAAGCCCCTTACCATAAAAACTTGGGGGCCGGGTTTCAAGGTCCTCCAATGAAAACTTGCTCCCTGCTCCTTCCCACCCCCACGTGCTTCCACATACCTGTCCCCCGTAACATGTTAAAAACTGGCCCTGAACCCTGGATGGAGGTGCAGATTTGGGCTTTCTCCCTGTCTCCTCCTTTGGCTGCCTCTCAGGATAAACTTGTTCCTTGTTGTATACTTGATGCTTTAGCGATCGGTCTTACTGCGCATCGGGCATACAAACTTCGGCCGGCCAGCTGTATAGTATCCTACATGGAACAAGCCAGTTTTTCAAAAATGGGATAGTTATGGCATATAATGGTGGGATGTAGATATACCTGTGTTAACTTCCATCTGCACCTGAAAGGTAGTCATATGTTTCAATCTGGAATTCCCAGGACAGGGGTGGTCAACTGGCATTTAATCAGAAGTGCTTTAACTCTTTTCAGGACTGATTTGCATCAGAGATTTAGAAAATTAGCATAATGAAAGTTATGAATTGGCTATCAATGTAAAATTAGTGGATCATCAATTAACAAAATAGATATTTTGAAGTAGGCTCTCGTTGATGAATTTACTGGGATTTAAGATGTTGCAGAAACACCTTCCCATCCCCATCGCCCCAGCTCTAGGCATAAACAGAAGTTAAAAGGTCAATCAGGTCACCTGGGCTTGATCTTCAGTTAATCCCGTGTCCACCTCTGATTTAGAGGAGTTTTGATATTTGAACTCTAATATATGACCATTAAAATTATCGCATTTGCTTCAGGTGAAGATTTCATGAAGTTTTATTTCAAGTACCAAAAAGGACAAAGCTAAGGTTGCAAAACTTCTTTTGTGCCTACTTGCTAATAAATCCAAGTGCAGCAGAATTCAGTCAGAGACTGACTTTCATTATAATCTAATTAGAGGGAGAGTGAGCAGTGGGGTAACCAAGGCAACTACTGACATCTACCAAACTGGCTTATGTTGGTTTATAACAGGGTGCAACATATATATTTCATATACTTACATAATTATATGTCTACCTACCTACCTACCTACCAAACTAAATTTCTTGGTTACTAAGACCTTCTTGCCCAGGAGTCAGCAAACTCTGCCCCATAGGCTAAATGTGGCCCACTGACTATTTTTGTAAATAAGTTTTATTGGAACACAGCCATACTCATTCATTGACATTGTGTATGGCTGCTTTCATGCTACAATGGTAGAGCGGAGCAGTTGTTACAGAGATTGCATGGCCTGCAAAACCAAAAATATATTTACTGTGTGGTCCTTTACATGCATATGTATGAATATTTACACACTAATTTTCAAATTTCTTGCTAGATTTAAAAAACATTTTTTTATATGTTTTTATTGATTTCAGAGAGAGGAAGGGAAAGGGAAAGAGAGATAGAAAAACACCAATAATGAGAGAGAGTCATTGATTGGCTGCCACCTGCACAGCTCCTACTGGAGATGGAGCCCACAACCCAGGCATGTGCCCTGACCGGGATTCGAACCATGATCTCCTGGTTCATGGGTGGACGCTCAACCACTGAGTAACACTGGCCGGGCTCTTGCTAGTTTTTTCTCGGAAGACCCAAAACTCTCAAACACAGGAGGAAGTAATCATCTTAGGAGAAGAAAAAACCGAACCTGTGTCCGTATTTCTATTAGAGTTTCAGAATATAAGCATTTCTTGTGTTTTAAAATTCTTAAATATTGAATTAAAGTGATTATGATCAGGCTTTTCTTTCACTATTAACAATACTTTGATTTATTTCTGCATGGATCTGTTACATTAACTGGACACTGACAAATTTATTTTAAGAACCCCCTCAAGAGCTCAATTGCTGTGTTCTACACATCATTACACAACTATGCCTCATAATTTCAGTTTCAGAAAAATGGATTGGTAGCAATATTGACATTTCTTTATTTAATCAGTCTAAATAAGTCTTGGATAATTACCGTGTGCCACGCTCTGTGCTGGGGCAGATGGAAAGGAGAATTAAACATGAAGAGAAGGCTATCATAAACTAACAATGACTGGAATGAGTCTCATCAGAGGGAAACTACAGAGAACAAAAAAAACCCCCATTCATAGTAATGGGGACCGGCTGATAGCATCTCAGATTGAAGTACTGATGCAGCGAGTAATCAATATACAATGATGTGAAGTGGAATGTGCATGAAATAAGAAAGACTGTGTGAAATGTCTGAAGTGAACAATTCAGTGTGTGACTTGTTTGAATTCTGCAGATAATGGGTGTAAGATACTCCAATTGATTTCAACCAACCGTGAGAGACCATGAAATAGGCAAAACATTTAAGCAAGTAAGGTTAAACAGATCCTCGGTGTCTCATCTTTGGGCAGTTACTTTATATTTAGAATTAAAAAAAGAACTTTGGGCATTTGTATAGCATTGTTTAGTTTATTTGTTACTAAAGAAAACTGTAAAATTCTGTGCAAAGAGAATTTTTAGAAAAAGATTAAATCATGACTGTCAGGCATACAGGCATAAAAATGAACATGTATTAAAAATTTAATTTTATCTATTAATTAATGAGGAGCTGGGCAGATTTTATAATTGGCTTAAAAGAGAAACTTATGAATAGACACATTTGTAGTTCAGGGATATTCAAATATTATATACAAATAGAAAGCAAAACTTTTTTGGAGGTGTAGAGAGGAAAGCCAGTTGTTATCTACAGGACAGAATTTGCTATAAATAAGGATTATTTTTATTTGCTACTGCACCTTTATAATTGGTTGTAACAACTGTAAAACTACTTCATTGGAAACAGAACCCGATACCCCTGACTGGTATACATTAGAGTCTAGAAAATGGATAGTTTTCCACTGAAGCACAGATTCCTGCCTATAATTCCAAACAGGAAACCTGGAAATTTTTTTCACAATGGTTAGGAATCATTAAAAACAAAATGAATGGCTCATTCATAAAGTGAAAAACAAATCAGTATTTAAAATGATGTTTTAAATAACAGCTAATACAGAGACTGAAACTTAATAAGTGCTCTAAAATATTTGTTGAATATTTATTGCTATAGGAATACTGCCATTAAGTAAAAAAAAAATCAGTCAAAATCACTAGGTATGACAGAAACCTATATAGCAATAAAAATAAATCCTATATAGCAATAAAACATATACTGCCTTATTTAGCAATAAAACATAAATAAAAATAGCAGATAAAACAGTGGAATTCTATATAGTAATAAAAATAAATAAATCAACCTCACAAAAAAACATAGATAATCTGACAAGCAAAATATTGAATAAAAACTTTCTACCTAACCCTGCTAGCACACATGGGTGAGCTAGGTCACAACACTCTCCTGCCTCCCTGCTAAGACAGGCAGGAAGGAGCGCTCTGGGCACTGTCCCACTGCCTTTCTGAAACCGAAGAGTGTGAGTGTTGCAACATTCCAACATTCTCCCTGCTCCCCCCATGTGGCCAGCAAGTACTAAGGGCCACAGCATTCTCCCATTCCCTAGCTGAAGTCTGCAAGTGTGAGTGGTTACAAATACCCTCACTCCATCACCCCCTCCTCCTACCCACTGGCTGAAACAGGTGCGTGGGAGCAGCAGTCTCTCATGCCCAGCCGAAAGCCAGCATGTGCACAGACAAGGCATTCTCTAGCTGCACTGCGGAAGCCCTTGGTCACACGCAATCCATACAGGGGACACCCCCTGATTGCTTGACCTTGGTGGCCAAGAGGGCTGGTATAACGGAGCTCCACAGGACTATAACAATCTTAAGGACAGTTCTTGGCAGGATGCCACCACCAGGGAACTGCAAACACAGCAGGCTGAAACACAACGACAGGTTTTCTATGAAAAAGGGCTATTGACTTAGTCTAGGGCTTCAGCCTTAGGGACATACCTAGAGGCCAAGGAGGTACTCCCAGGGGCCAAAAGCAGCGAGACACCATCATTTTGCACCCCTTGGCCTCGCTACAGCTTGGTGAGACTCTCCAGAAAGAAGCTTAAACAATAGTCTGGAGCCCAGAAATTGGCAACTGTCACCAGTGGAAACATCCAGATGTCCTGGTCTGGAGGCCCTCAGGGATAGTGATTGTAGCCTCACAGGATTGTACAAATTTACATAGTATAAAAGCTGTTTCCTGACATTCTGGCTTCCAATCAGTCTGAAACTAGGCGCTAAATGAGATTACTCTCCTTGGAACACTGACATGTCTCAATAGTTATCAGAATAACTCAGGCAGACTAGACAATCATAAAGCTTTGAGAGACAACCAAGGGTTAGGGTAAGGGTGAATGAGAAAAATCAACATTTATACCGGGCCACTTTTGCAAGACTGAGAAAGATAACTGTTTCACCTAATACACAGAAACAAGAACAGGGACTCAAGCAAAATGAGAAGACAGAGCAATATAGTATCCTTCTCATCCACAGTTTAGCTTTCTGCAGTTTTAGTTACTTGCAGATAACCATGGTCCAAAATAAACAATTCATAAGTTTTAAATTGTGCATGATGAAAACACACACTGGCCTGCTTCATCCCTCCTGGAACGTGAAGCATTCCTTTGTCCAGAGCATCCATGCTGTATATGCTACCTACCTGTTAGTTACTTAGTAGCTGTCTTATTTATCAGATTGACTGTGATAGTATCTCATGTGCAAGTAACCTAAATATTACTTAATAATGGCCCGAAACACAAAATATGCCAAAGGGAAGCTGTAAAGTTTATGTAGGTATAGAAAAAAAACATAGTATATACAGGGTTTGGATTACCTGAGGTTTCCGGCATCCATTGGTGGGCTTTGAACATATTCCATGTATGAAAAGCGAGTACTGAATGCTTCAAATGAGAGGACAAGATGAAAACCCAGAAAAAGACCTTAAGGATATGGAGATAAATAATCTATCTGATAAAGAATTCAAAATAATGGTCATAAAAGTGCTCACTGATTTTGGGAGAAGAATAGATGGACACAGTGAAAATGTTAACAAAGAGAGAAAATATAAGAAAGTCCCAAACAGAAGTTATAAGTGAACTGAAGCTTACACTAGAAGAGTTCAACAGCAGAATGGATAAAATAGATGCATAAATTGGTGAGCTGGAAGACAAAGCAATTGAAATCACCAGATTTAACAGCAAAAGAAAAAAAATAACTAAAAGAAGTGAGGATACCTTAAGTCACCTCTGGGACAACATCAAGTGGAGTACCATTTGCATTATGGGGATCCCAGAAGAAGAGTGGGAGAAAGGGCCAGGAAAACTATTTGAATAAATAATAGCTGGAAACCCTCATATTGAGAAAAGCACAGGCATCTAGGTCCAGAAAGCCCAGAGAGTTCCAAATAAGATGAACCACAAAGAGAAATATACCAATCCAGGACACATTATAATAAAAGGGTAAAAGTTAAAGAGAAACTCTTAAAAACAGCAAGGAAAAAAACAGCTTATTTCATACAAAGAAAACCCCAGAAAGCTATCAGAAGATTTTTCAGCAGAAATTTTACAGGCCATAAGGGAGGGGCATAACATATTCAAAGTGCTGAGAGGAAAAAAATAACCAACGAAGAATTCTGTACCTGACAAGATTATCATTCAGAATTGAATAAAAGATTGAGTTTCCCTGATAAGCAAAACTTCTCAACAAAATACTATCTTGTAGAATTTAACAATTTATTAAAATAATCATACACCATGATCAAGTGGGATTTACTCCAGGAATGCAAGGATGGTTTAACATCCACAAATAAAACAACATGAAACATAAACCAAACAAAGGATAAAAATCATATGATCATCTCAACAGATTCAGAAAAAGCATTTGACAAAATTTAACATCCATTCATAATAAAAACTCTCAACAAAGTGAATATAGAAGGAACATTCCTCAACATAATAAAGGCCATATATGACAAACACACAGCTAACATCATGTTCAAATTTGAATGATACTAAGATCCAGAACAAGACAGCGATGCCCACCTTTACCATTTTATTCATTATAGTATTGGAAGTCCTAGCCACAATAATTAGGCAGAAAGAAAAAAAGTATCCAAATTTGAAAGGAAAAATAAAAACAGTCATTATTTGCAGAGGATATGATATTATATACAGAATACCCTAGAGACCCCACCAAAAAATAACTAGAACTAATAAATTCAGTACAGTTGCAGGATATAAACTTAATATATGGATATCTGTTGGATTTTTATACACTAATAAAATATCAGAAAGAGAATTTAAAAAATCATTTATAATTGCTTCAAAATGAATAATATACCTAGGAATAAATTTAACCAAGAAAGTGAAAGGTCTGTACACTGAAAATTATAAGACACTGATGAAAGAAATTAAATACCACACAAATAAATGGAAGGGTATTTTGTATTCATGGGTTAGAAGAATCGATATTGTCAAAATGAGTATACTGTCCAAAGCAATGTACAGATTCAATGCAATCCCTTTCAAAATTGCAATAGTTTATTTTGCAAAACTAGAACACGTAATCCTAAAATTTGTATGGAACCACAAAAGACCATGATTTATCAAAGTATTATTGAGAAAGAAACACAAAATGGAGGTACCACACTCCCTGATTTCAAACTTTACTAGAAAGCCATAGTAATCAAAACAGTGTGGTACTGGCACAAAAACAGACACATAGATCAATGGAACAGAACAGAGTCCAAATATGAACCTATACGGTCAGTTAATCTACAACAAAGGAGGCAGGAATAAAGAATATACAATGGGAGAAAGACATTCTCTTCAATAAGTGGTGCTGGGAAAACTGGACAACTATAAGCAAAAGAATAAAACTGGACCATTACCATATACCATATTTAAGAAAATTCAAAATGGATTAAATATTTGAATGTAAACCTGAAACCATAAAAATCCAAGAACACTGGCAGTATGGATGGCTACTGGACTAACGCTAAAAATATTTTTTACAACGAGCGTCACTGTTAGCTTCCCTGCGCTAATAGAAATGCCTTCCTTCTATTGATGTGATTGTTCCCTTTGCCTTTCTCATAAATCCCCTTGCCTTCGTCTCCTGATCCGTACACTAGTCGGGCTTCTGCCTGAACCAGTGCTTCCTGAATAGCTATTCTTTTTCAATCTCAAGTAAATGCTTGCTGCCTCTCATTTTGGTTTTTTATTTTTATGTTAACAATGGGTATATTTACTTTGAATTGTGCACTTTTTTGTATGTATGTTAATACTTCAATAAAAAGTTTATGGAAGAGGTATATGCAATTACCTCTAAGACAACACCTAGGCTAAGTTCTATTTACATTAAAGATGTATGTGCATCAACATGAGCTTGAAAACGTTGTATTAATAATAATTATCTCTGGACAATGGGATAATGACTGATGTTTACTTTCATCTTTTTGTCTGAATTTAGACAACTTTATTTTTTACTTTTTAAAACCTGTACTTTTTCTAATTAAGAAAAATACAATAGAGTTGTCTATAATTAAAAAGGATATATTTATCAGTTAGCTATGAAATTAAAGATTGGAACTACTATATATAAAAAATAGCCCATTGTATTAGTCAGTATTCCCCAGAGAAACATAACCAGTACAGTTATTATAAGGAACTGTCTACACAGTTACGGAGGCTGAGAATTCTGCAACCTTTCACCTGTGAGCTGGAGGCCCAGGAAAGCAGTCGGGTAGTTTCAGCCCACGTCTGAAACCCTGAGGTCCAGGAGAGCCTGTGGTGTAATCTCCGGACCGAGGACAAGGAAAGACCAAACTGCCAGCCCAAACAGCCAAGCGGAGAGTGAATTCCCCTTTTCCTACCTTTTTGTTCTCCTGGTTAGGTGACGCCCACTCACGGTGGTGACGGTGATCTTCTTTCCTCAGGTTACTGATTCAGATGTTAGTCTTGTTTGGAAATACACTCCTGGACACACCTGGAATAATGTACAACCAAATACCTGAGCCCCCTGTGGCTCAGTTAAGTTGGCACATAAAATGAACCACGATCACACCAGTCTTGTTGAATTTACTTAATTCATCCTAATGAATTCTGATGAATGTCTAGAAAAAATACTGAAGAGCCTTTACCGCAGGCGAGCGCGTGGTGCTGCTCATTTTCAGTGGAGGTGCTTAGTGTTCATCATGACCCTGGCTTCACAAACCAGTCCACTTGGAAAGTAACCCTTGGCACATCTCTCGAGAATTCACAGTTACTATTTTAAAGTATTAATATAATTTTCCTCCAGTTGTCCTGAGAGAAAGAAACGGCCTCCTTTGGTTTTTCAAATGGCCAGCCCTACCTGCCCATGGAGGTACGATTCTTCAGTGACCGGAAAGCACAAGCTCTTGGAGTTACCATTCCAGATGTGGCCACGGAGAAACTCGGACCCTCCCTACCTCATTCATTTGTCCTGGCTGAAAGTGAGGTGAATTTGCCCACCAGGGTGAGGTGGTAATAAAGGATATAAAGTGGACTTTACAGCCTCTGCCTGGATCTGAACAACCAGCTGTCTGGGTCTGGGCACAGAGGCGCATCTAGAGTCAGCCAGTATGCTGGGTGACAATGCACTTGTCATTTCAGTGGTATCTTGGGCAGTGTTTCCCCACTTCAAGTCTTCATAAAACAGAAAATGTTGTTAAATACTACAATTTTAAAAAGCAATAACATACCTTGTTTAGAAAACATTTGGCAAAAAAAGTATATCTATACCTATAACTATAAAGAAAATCTGTGAGTCTACATTTATTTAAATAAGACATAAAAAAGAAGTAGTCTCGTACATTCCTCAAAAGCAGTTTCAGGTAAGCTGGTTTAGTTATTCCACACTTAATGTCGGTTATTTGTTCTTGGGGATATGATGACTAATATATAACGTTTGCTCTAATACTTAATACTTTTGTTAAAAGTCAAAGACATCTGAAAATTTTATAAAAACTATAGATCTCAGAAAAATATGTGTACAAATTTTAAAAAAAGCATACCATTTGTATACTTTCAAATTTATTTTTATCATGACAATGTGGGACCAGAAAATAACTATAATAATAATACACACTGGTTACTGTCTGTCAGTTACTAGATAAGCAAATTACATATATTATTTTATTAAACCTCAAATATTCTACCAGGCTGCACTACTATCCCCATTTTACAGATCAGAAGATTGAGGCTGAGAGAAGTTATGTGGTTTACACAGGGTCACTTGCCAGGGAATGTGGAACTGTTAAGCTCTGGTTGTGGCTAATCACCCTGAGCAGACATCAATTTGGTTTTCAGGTTAAGTAGATGACAGGCAATGAAATAAAATCCTAAATGGTCTGCTTATGTGTACAGCAAAGTTCTCAATTAGCTGTTTTGTTATTATGTTCATGTAATATAACTATTAAAAAAGAGTGTTTACTTCTCACAGTTTTGTGTGAAAATGAAAAGGAAGAAAGTAAGATGCATGGGACTTTGGTAAAAAATAATTATGTTGCCCACAGAGGAGACATCTGCAAAACATAAAGAAAATAGACTGCAAAGTCCTGATCGCATGAAATAGGACCCAAACCCTGTCCTTTCTTAGTTTATGATGTTATGCAATCCCTTGACTCATTTCCCTGGAATTCATAGTTACCCATCATCTGTAGAGTAGTCACATAATTTCCCTCAAGCTATCCAGAGGAGCTACAAAAAATAAAACAATGATTTTATGTCATTGCTTTGCTAATGCCCTGGGAGCTATTCAGCCCACCCACATTCTATCAAGATGCCAATATAGGAAGAATAAGCCTTTTGTAACACAAGGCGATATAATTTCAAGAATGTGGTGTTGTGTGTGCCTGTAATCATTATAAAAATATCTTTTCAAGGAACCCACAGCCATATCATGATTCATTTCTTTCATCTAATTCTGCATTGGATCATTTGAACGTAAAATTATCAAAAGAAGGCCTTTTGTAAATTGAAACCCAGGGTCTAGTTCACTTAAGAACTTGATTCTCTCCACCGCTTAATTCCACGTCCTAAAGTGAGGCCAGGGCAACCAGATCACAGTGGGGCCAAACTGGTTACTACAATTCATCACCTTTTAAATAATTAATATGATTCATGTTTATGATGGTGGCTGAGTCAACAGAAAAATATGGATATAGGAAATGATACTGTTCTGCTCTACCTTACTCTGATTTTGTACACAATTTAATATATTTTTAAACAAAGAGAAGTGTAATACATTTTTCTTAAATTTGTTTTATTTAGCAACTCTATTTTTACTGGGAGCGAGTAAACTGGTTAAATATACTAACTAAACATACTAACCAGTAAGTATATTCAGCAAACTGGTTAGTATGCTAAAACATACTACAACTGGTTTAGCATACTGGTTAAATAAATAGGCCCTGAAGGTAACATAGCCAGTGTTCAAATCCTGGCTCGATGCTATTTGTCTAGAGCCACGGTTCTAAAATTTTCCAGTGCATCATAATCACTGGGAAGGCTTGTTAAAATACACATTACCGGACCCCATTCCCAAAGATTCTAAGTTGGTCTGAGATAGAAACCAATAATTTGAATTTTTAGTAAGTTTCCAGGTGATGCAAATTCTACTGATCCAGAGACCAAACTTTGAGAATTACAAATGTCAGTTTCTGAGACTCAGTTACCTCATTACAGCAATGGTATTAATAGTATCTACTTAATAAGGTTGATAATTTCCAAGAATACTATGACTTAGAAAAAACACACCAAAATTTATTTCAATGTAAATTATAACTAATTGAATACATTGTGCTTTTTTAGATGTACTGTTTAAGTAAATCCTATATGTGATAATCCGGACTTATATTACAGATATGTGACTAATTTACTTTCATAAAATAGTTCTTTACTTGACCAAGGATTTTTAATTAGACCATGAGGATACTCATCTTCTCCATACTATTCAGAGCCAACTTTGATTTAATTTCTACCCAGGAACACCAGTTCCTGTTATAACAGACACTACTGGTTGCCTTCCAATTATTGCTCCTCTTCTTTTTATCTTTAACTCCTAATTCCTCTAGGCAGCCACCTTCCCAAGAATGGCCACGTGCCTTAGGGGGACATGGACACATTTCTTTCCCTATAGCGCCCTGTTTAATCTGAGCCCCTTAAGGTGGTCCTAGGCCCTGAGCACAGGATGCAGTTCTGGTCAAAGAGAAATGTGGGTCAGATCTTCTGGGGGCATTTTTGAGAAATGGTCTTTGTTCACATAAAGTGACACTTAGGAAGTGTTACCTTCTGTTTGTTCTCTGGGTCTTGAGGCGCCTGTATGTTGCCCGTCTGTCACAGTTGCCTCATGACTATAAGGGGAGCCAGCATGAGAACAACGTGAGAGAGTGAGGATGGGGGAGAAGAGAGGTGGAAAGAAATCCCGCCTTTGATTATGGGATTAAACCATAGAACTAACTAACCCTGGAACTGCTGTTACTTCCATGTCCTATGTTATACAAAATAATAATTTCCTCATTGTTTAAACCATTTTCAATTTTAGTTTCAGTTATTTGCTGCTAAAGTTGTCTTAATTGATAAATTTATAAAGCATATTTTGTTGAATTAATTAAAATTATTAGAGTAGTGCTATGCCAGAGGTTTCATCATAGCTACAGCATTAATGGACAATGTGACTGAGTGAATTATTTAACTTTTCCTGGCCTCAATTTCCTCATTTGTAATGATGGCATCAGGCTGCATCATCTCTAAAGTCATTCCAGGTTTAAAATGCTGGGACCATTTGATTCCATGCCACATGAAACATATTGATGCTACATTCATTGAACAATGAGATTATACATGTGTAATCTAATCACTACATAATGCAATGACACATATGTAACAGAATGAGCACATGTGTGCTTTTACAATAATTTAATTTCAAACTAATTATGTACTCTGAATTATCTAGAATGAATATCTGGTCATTACCGTGGTGGAGTTAGTTGAAAGTTATAGCTCTTTGGATGGTACCATCACAAAAAAATAATAGATTCTTTTTAATATTTGTAATCTGGGGAAAATATAAAATAATACCATTCAAAGATTTTTCTTTGGCTATCCAGAGGAGCTACAAAAAATAATAATACACATGGCACATTTAAATACATATATGTGGACATGGGAAAGTATTTTAAATTAAAGTTATTTTATGTTAAAATGATGAGAAGAGATCACTAATTTCTCTCTCTGTAGAAGTATACATATCTATATATCTCCCATCTTTATTGCTGTTAACCAGACAAACTTCATAAATTGTGTGACTTAGTCATGGAAAAATGTAATAGAAAATTTTCTCTAGAGCTGCACTTAAATTAGCTCTTGGCCCCACAGTCACTAATAAAAACAGCCCTGCCAGGCATGGCTCAGTGGTTGAGCGTCGACCTAGAACCCAGGAGATCGTGGTTCGATTCCTGGTCAGGGCACATGCCCGGGTTGTGGGCTTGATCCCCAGTTGGGGGTGTGCAGGAGGCAGCCGATCAATGACTCTCTCATCATTGATATTTCTATCTCTCTCTCTCTCTTCCTGTCTCTGAAATCAATAAAGATGTATTTAAAATAAAAATAAATAAATAAATAAATATAAAAACAAAACAAAACATAAAAACCCAAAAAGTAAACCAAGGTAAAAGCATGCCACTTTCAGATTTTTGTTGGCTCCTCTGGGTAAGTATCAATCAATTCAAGAGACTGTCACCTACGCCTTTCACTCCCTTCTCTTTAGCTCCAGGATGGCTATACTGCACTGTGGAAGAGACATGTGGTTCAGTCACTGGCATCCAATCCCAGCGATTCCCAATGATATATAAATATTCCTTTGCTCTTAGACAATTGGCATTTATCTCGGCTGCATCTACAGCTGATCTACCCATGGCTACCATTCTTCTTCAGTCACATTACCCCTTTTCTGTCCTCCTTGTCCTAATTATAATTTTTTTCTCATTCCTAAGTCCAACAACTATGTAGTCACTCCCCTGTCCCTCTTGGGGACAGAGCAAAAGACTCTTACACCCTCACTAGGCAGTGGAAAAACTCAGGTTGAGTGGCTAACGCAGTCCACCTCCGATTATTCCTTTCCGATGTCTGATATCTCTCCGTCCACCCCTGTGTCTGCATCTCTGTATGATACCTTCTCTGTTCCTCCCATATTTTTGTGTTGTTGGAAACATCTGCAAGCGATGCCTAATAGAGTTCCCACCATGTCTACTCTATTAAGGGCAGCAGAATGTTGAAATGAGGCCTTTGTGTTAGTGTAGCAACCATCTTAAGCCTCACCCAAGAAGCAAGACATGTCTGTCCTCTGGTGACCACTCCAAACTTCTTTGGGTTCTTTATGGAACCCTCTGTACTGGCGCTCAGCTTTGGGGGGACAGCAGCAGAGTTCTGGGCTCCCCAGCTTCTGATCCCTAGGCATGTCCTTTTGGTTTTTCCTTCACAGCTGGCTGAGTGCAACAAACTCTGCATTCAGTGATATCACTTTCATTGCTTTATATTGGCCATTGTGGGTATATTTATACCATGGAAACAGGCAAACACCAGAAATCAGGGCTTTATTCTCACCTCGGTGACCCTATTATCAAATATTTACTATCACAAAACTAGATTAAATTCATTCAGACCACATGGCTGGGAAATTTGGGTTATCGCTGGTAAAAGTGCAAAAGAAAAAACTGCTGGAGAGGGCTGATATCTACCATGTTCGAGAAGATTGTTGTACTTTTAAAATATTTTATTCAATTCTTTCATACACTACTCTAGAAATTAATTTAGAGGTTCAAAATCAGAAGCCAAAGTAAGAGAACTGGTTGTAGGGAATGGGTTTCCTCCATTGTGTACCCTTCCTTCTGAACTACTCCTCAACTGGAGCAAATTGAGTGAATTTTGAACCTCACTTGTATTGACACAATAATCCCCCTGCGAGGTAATAGGCTTTCCAGACTGTGCAAGCTGGATACAGAGATGCTGCTTCAGGGATTTCTGGGCACTGACTCTGCTTTTTTTTCTTTCTGTAGGAAATGATGCTATGAAACGGTCCTGCTGTTGTTGAAACCGATTCAAAACCCAGGAGAGATCAATGTTTGTAAACATTCCTTTAAGTAGAACTATTCATTGCAGAGAATGTATAAAAGCCTTCTGAGTGGTATTGAAGGCCCCATTTACAAAAGGTTCTCAAATCTCTCACAACCCTACCTAGTACAGCCAATGCTACAGGCAGATGCACATACCCCATAAAAGATTTCACGGGGCCGATATATGTTGCATCTATCCAGTGCCCTTTCTCCTAATCTTCATATTCATAACCCAGTTGTCTCCTATGGAGTCTGGACCCAGCTATACACAAGGTCCTGTTCTGCTGAATACCTTTATAGGTTTGGATATGCAGCTTCATGGGAGCATCCTGGGGCACACTAAATTGCATTGAATAATAGAGGAAGAAGTATTTGAACCTTGGTATCCATCAGAGTGGGAGTGGGACCCCGGTAATAAAAAGTCATGTTCTGCATAATGTCCTCCTTCCTGTGGCCTCACTTATGTTCAGCAAAGTTGATTAAAACTAATGAAATGACTGATGAGAGTAGATTGCTTTGAAACTCAAGAAAGAGGCTGTTTCCTCTCTAGTTTAATCTAGTCCATTAGAGAAAATGCATCCATTGAATGAAGAAAAGCCTAGAAAGAAGAGTTGTGGAATTCGCAGCAAATCTGGTGAGCAAGCTCATTAGACTTGCACAGGTCTTGGAGTCAAGAAGACTGTGTAAGTGATGCCTTCTCTCCAAGGGGTGCCGATCCCACTCAGGCTCAACATGTATATGCATATAAACGAGTAGACTATTTACTTAACAAAACATTTCTACAAAAGTGAGTGTCACTGATTCATTATGATGAACACACTGGAAACACTGGAATCTGTTCAACCTCCGAGGAGTTTCCTAGGGAGTTTGTGGAATCTCCCTTTTGGAGACTTTAGTAGATTAGTTAATCACTCTGAAAATTTACCTTCAAAAGCTACCCTAGTACAACCACTGTGAAAAATGGTTGGTGGTATCTACTAAAGAAAGGAACACACATATTCTATGACCCAGCAATTTCACTCTTGGGTATGTACCCCATAGAGATGCATACATATATTTGCTAAAAGACATATACTAGAATATTTATAGCATCATTATCCCCCCTCCCGGCAGCAGAACCATCATTATTCTTAATAGCCAAAAAGTAGAAAAAACACAAATGTTTATTAACAGTAGATGGGCAAATGAGTTATGGTATTGTTATACAATGAGATACTACATAGCAATGACAATGAATGATTTACAACTGTGTGAATAATCACAATGATGAATATCTCACAATGTGATGTTCCAATGTTGAGAAAAAGATTATACAAACTGGTGATTTTCTTCATATGAAGTTCTGAAACTGGCAAAACTAACAGTTATCCCTGGGGTGATGGTGGAAATGATGGATGGGACATGAGGGGCTTCTATGATGCTGTTAAATTTCTTGATCTGGGGAATGGTTATTTCACTATAAATTGTGTACTTATGATATGTACACTGCAGTGGACTGAATTTTGTACTCCCAAAACATCTATGTACATCAAATCATGGAACGTGAGAATGTTAACTTATTTGAAAAAAGGTTCTTTGTAAGATGTAATTAAGTTAACTGTATTGAGATGAAGAGATCATTCTAGATTATCTGAGTGGGCCCTAAATCTAATGATAAATGTCTTTATAAGATGCACAGCCCAGCTAGTGTGGCTCAGCGGTTGAGCAATGACCTAGGATCCAGGCGATCAGGGTTCAATTCCTGGTAAGGGCACATGCCCAGGTTGTGGGCTTGATCCCCAGTCGGGGCGTGCAGGAGGCAACCGATCAATGACTTTCTCACACTGATGTTTCTATCTCTTTTTCTCCCTCTCCCTTTCTCTCTTTGAAATCAATAAAGACATATTTATAAAAGAAAAAGATACACAAAGGAGAAGACAGAAGAGAAGGCAATGTGAAGATGGTGGCAGAGCTTGGGATGATGTGCCCCTAAGCCAAGTAGTGCCTAGAGCCACCAGAAGCTAACAGAGAGGCATTAAGAAATCCTGCCCGAGAGCCTCCTGAGGGAATAAAGTCATGCCCAAACCTTGATTTAGAACTTCTGGCCTGTGGCACAGTGAGAGAATATATATCTGTTGTTGTGGGCCATCGACTTTGCGGCAATTTGTTAAAACATCCCTAGAAAATAAATATTTGCACTTTTCTGTATATTTCTTATATTTCAATAAAGTTTGCATTAAAGGGATGCCCTACATTTAGCAAGTTATTGACAGTAACATAAAGATTATTTTAGCTAGATTTCTTTTAGGCACTTAACCTGCTTACAACGGGTAAGGCTTTGAGTTTCTCCCTGCCAACATACATACGCATCCTTTGTCTTTTTCAGAAGAAGAATCCAGCCCTGCCCACCCAGCCCTGTAGGTGTGGGCCACCCTCCACATGGATGCTTCCTCCATGTGGAACTGCCTTGCCCCAGTCTCTCTTGGTCTCTACTTATTCTGCATAATGTTCTTCAAACAATTAACCACATGTAACTTTGCATGTGACTTGCAGTCTCTTTCATTACTCATTTCTGTCATAAGGGCAGTTTTAATGTGATCTTCCAGGAACTCTATACAATTTGAAAAAAGCTGGAGGCAATAGGAGGCCCAATTTTTGCATGCTGTTGTGCATAAAGATGCATAGACCAGCACCTCAAAGTGACTAAACGTAATTGCAATTTTTACTTGAATCTGTTGAAAGCCATTTAAAGATATTAGCTTCATAACTCACTGCAGCGGTTTACAGAATCTCCTTTCCTCTTCTTTCCTCTAACACCGGATCTCTTACACTTCTTCAGCCTCCAGAAGTGCACTCTCTCTACCCACACTCTCCAGCCAGTCTCTACTAAATCTCTCCTCCAAAGTGAGCTGAAAGACTTTCACATTTCCTCCCTGCACTCTTTTGCTTTTACCTATGGTTTTCCTTCTCTCCTGGAACAAAACTTTGCTCCTTCCTTTAAAAATACCATTTTTGCTCCTGGATTTTGTTTCCTTTCTCCAGTCTCCAGCTGCAGGTCCTGAGTTCATAGATTCACCTTTTCTCTTGGAAGACAGGGGTGAGGCCAAGTGAACAAAAGAAGCTTCTATTTCTCTAGTGGGGGTCTGGGGAGGGATACAAGAAAAACACTTGGGAACTAAGAACTTCTCTTTTACCCACTTCATGTTAATATCACTTAAGGTGACAGAGAAGGGCTTGTGATGGCCAAGGCTCAAACAGGCCAGTGAAAATTCTTTGATTCTAAGTAATTTTTTTCCTCTAGATTGCTGATAAAGTGAAACTCAGTTTCTATCTTAATAGTTGAGAGAAATTAGGTAAATACTTTTTCGTAACTACTAGCCACTGCCATGGATATTTTACCTACTTAACTTTCATGGCAACCTGATGATTATGAAATTTTTAATTTCAATTTTACAAATGAGGATCCAAAGAAACAGAATACTTAAGGTTACATGGGTAAAATTTATCACACCAGGATTCAAATATGGACTTAACCATGGTTAGTAGAGAGATATACATCCTTCTGGGACTTTTTCTATGGATTGGTTTATTTATAGATACACACCTATGTAATATGTACTTTTTGTTATTATTTTTACATAAATAGGATATTGTATTTATTATTCTTTATTTGTTTTCAATTAATAGTATGGCCTAGAAAACTTTTCATGTCAGTATGTATAGATCTTCCACACTCCTTTAAGCTACTAGGTAATATTCTATACTATGGATGTAGCATAATTATTTTTAACCAAGCCTTTACAGATGAAAAATTGAGTTTCTAATTTTTCACTGTTATGCAGTTTTGTAATGCCTTCCTTATATGTACTTCTTTAGGAACAAGTGAGAGTATTTCTCTAGGATAGCACTTTGAAGTAGAATTTTGAGAAATACTATGAAATTTTCTTCCCAAATGCTGCCCTAATTTACATGCCCACTAGTAGTGTATTAGTGTACCTATTCCCTAGATCTTTGCCAGTATTGCATATTATTAATATTTTAAAATTTTGTTAATGTATTAAGTGGAAAACAGAATATTTTACTTTGATTTGTAGTTCCCTGATTACTATCGAGTTTGAGCAATCATGTGCTTATTAGTGATTGGCATTTTTCTTCTCCGAATTGCCTTTTATTAAGCAATCGTCAGTGTCTGACTGGAGGAAATGTCTTGTTCAGGTTTCCACATAAAATCCCTGAGAAGACCACACTCAAACTGAGAGGAGACTGAATGCTCATGTGATTACCTTCCAGCTTTACCTGGTAATTTTTCAGTACTGAAATGAATTATTAGCACGCAGGGCTGCTTATCAGAACCCCTGCCTTTTCGTTGCCTTGGCCTCTTTGGGGCCAGTTCTGCACGTTCTCCTTCAAATCTGAAGAATTCTTTGGGGCCTAGATTCTTATTAATTTTCAGTAGAAAGTCGTCCTGGATAACCACAAGTCCTCTTGGTTTGTGACCTATGTATTTGTAACCATAGGTTACAATGGTGACCCCCATGCAAATATACACAAGATCTGTCTCCTGCTCCCGTAGCCCCTGTACCTCCTGGAACAGGAGCCAGCGCGCCCCACTTCTGCCCCTTCCTGCGCCCGGCCCCAGCCGCACCCCCCGAGCAGCTCCACCCGGGACTCCGCTGCTTCGGGGATATTCAGCACTCGACACCCCAGGCCTAATTTCTCCCAGCGGGATGATGTTGCTACCCCAAAAGTGGCTTCATGCAGGGAAGTTAAGGGGAATTATAAGCCTAAAACTGGATCTTGAATAGAACTTTATTTTCAGCGTCCAAAGGGGGAAATACGAATTTAAGCTTCTCATTCAGGGTATGCCTGGGTTCCTAGCCCTGCCTCCCGGGCCCCTTCCCCCATCCTCAGCGAGAGGCAGGCTCTGCAGTCTGCACCAGGCAGCAGCCGGCGCAGTGGCGAGCGTGGGCTGTGGGGTCACATGTCTGGGTTGACATCCATCGTTTATTAGCTGTGCACAAACTAGTCCCCAAGGCAGCCCCCAAGATGGCACCTAAGAATCCTCACCTGCTGGTATGCGTGCCCTTGTGTAGTCTCCTTCCAGAATGTAGGAGGCTGATGTGTATGACCAATGGATTGTGGCAAAGGGGCCAGTGTGTGACGTCTGAGGCTACATCAGGTCATTGCAGCTTTCGCCTTTCTTGAATCATGTCCTCTGGTGGAAGCCGGTGGGAGCCCGCTGGTGGGATGACATGGGAAACTCAGACACCCTGGGGAGAGGCCCAGGCGGGGAGGAACTGAAGCCCCCCAGTAGGAGCGAATACCAACTTGCCTGCCGTGAGTGTGAGACACCTTGAAAGCAGATCCTCCTGTCCCAAATATTCAGGTGACTAGAGCTCCGGGTGATATCTAACATCTTATGAGAGACTCTGACTCAGAATGACCACATCAGGCTGTTCTTGAAGACCCGGCCTACAGAAACAGTGAAATAAGTAAATAAGTTGCTATTGTTTTCAGTCACTAAGTTTTGAGGGATTTATTATGCATCATTAGGTAATCACTATAAGCTGTGTGATCCTGGGCAGTGTCCACATGTGTAAGATGACAGTAATAGTCCCTCTTTAATAGGACTGTTGAGAGGTTTGAGTTAATATATGTCAAGTATATATATTAGTACCTAGCAGATAGTAATTGCTATGTAAGTATTTGCTAAGTATTAGTTATTTTTTAGTCTGCCAGTCTGCACTGATTCAACCCTTTTAGGAGCCCCAATTCCCAGGTCTGGCCCAGGGGCCCAGTTGCCCCCATCCCCCTTGACCAGGATATTATGTCCCACAGTAGTTCGCTCATTCCCTCGAGTTTGGGTTATAAAGACTAGAAGAGAAGCACTTATTTTTGGAAGAAAATATTAATTATCCCTAAACATATTACAATATAAATCCCTATTTCCCTAAAGGCAGTTTATCCACAATGAATCCTAGTCCTTCACATTACTCGACAGTTCCCTTTTCTCATCTGTTGACTTCATTCAAGTGCCTTCCAAACAGAAGAGCTTCTGATTCCTAATCCTCACCTTTGAAATGTGCATCCTGAGCTTTCAAGACTTAGATGTGGAGAAGCAAAGGTGAGAAGCCCTTAAAAAAGGGAGACTGTTATGGGGAGGAGTCTCTTTTCTGTTCTCAGTAGCTGTCTACCTCCCTTTCACAGATAGGTTCTGGGCACCTGAGTGCTTGAAGGCTATTTAACTGAACCCCTCATTTTAGAGATGAAGCTCTCCAGTGACCTGTTCTAGATGGTGGCTATTGAATACCAAGGCTGGGATAGAAGCAGTTCCTTGGCCCTGTGTTCCTTTTATCACGCACTTAACCATTGCTTTTGCGACAAGGCCCTGGCTGGACAAGAAGAGTTTCCATTGACAACTGCATCTTGTATACCTTTGCCATTCATAGTGTTATTGTCTATTCTATCCACAGTCTCAGGAAATAGGAAAAAGGCTGATATCGCCACCTATCCTGTTTCCCAGAAGGACTGCTACCTCATAGGATTCTTTCCAATTTCATGCCCAGTGTGTTTTGAAAGTTTTTAAAGCCTAAGAGGTCTTTATTGCTAATTTTTTCCCCCCCTGAAATAATGCTCTGTGGTTTGCGGAATGTTCCTTGGACTTGAAACCGTGTTTTACTTGGAAACTTTTTCCTTTCATTTTTGAACACTAATAGGAAAGATGATTTAGTCAGATGACCTTGAAAGTTCCAGATGTTTTGGCTGCCAACCTGTGGGTAGATTCTAATTAGCAGAACCTCTGTCGGGTGGCCGTGCTTGTAGAATGTCAGGCATGGTTACCAGGCTCCACTTGGGATTTTCACAGTTGTCTGGGAGACTCGCAGGAAACACCTTTCTAAGTAAACTAGAGGGGATTTGCTTTTTCTGGAAATCTTAGTCTGTATCTGGGCCCCCCAATTTTTAGTTAAAGAAAAAAGGTAGGAGTTTTGCTTTGCAGGATGTATGGGCGGGGGTGGGGAGGGGAGGGAAGCATTTAGATGGCCCTTAACAATCAAAGCCGCGAACACAGGAGGTAGGCCCGGATAGAGGGAAGCAGCAAACGTGAGAAGCAGCGCAACGAATGAGCCACAGGAGCACCAGCTCTGCCTCTCCTTTGTGACGTTATTATTTAAAGTTCAAATGTCTTTGATATGATTAAAATAATCGTTTTAGGATACGGCCACAGTTGAAGAACCACAAAAGGAGGCTGAATGAGCTGAGAGAAATACACAAGTGGATCAGCAAGATGACAGCTGCTGCGCTGAAATCGGAATTGTAGTGTGTCAGTTTCCAGCCCATCACATATAATCCAGACAGAGACAGAGCTGCTTGTCTGCCTCGTTACGATTTCCCTCTGTCTGGTGCGGTTTGGGTCACATCTGTTGGCTGCATTCTCATCTTCCTGAGATCTGCATTGACTGATAGCTTCAACTCCGTGTTTATCTACGTCTGCGGTTCTTATTTCTCTCCTAGGGAAGTCTCCAGAGGGACACTGTCTCCCCTGATGTGGGTGTCTCGGTTTTATTAATCTGCAGTTGGTGCCCACACTCAGGCAGTTTTGTATGTTTCACGCTAGGCTATTGGGTGCATTTATTATGTACACCCTTTACCATTTATTATCTCAGGAAAAATAATCTGACAAAAGTTTAAGCCTGCTTCCTGAGTATCTCAAACTGATTTGAAACAGAACTGCTCACAATAAATAAAACAAGCTCTCTGTTTGACTTTTGCATGTTTCCTGCTCATACACTGCTTTGTCTCTCATGATAAAAGATGGAGAAACGCTGCTTCAATTCTTAAAACTTGGCTGGTGTCTAGATGAGAATTTAAACTATAGCATGCCTGCCTATGTTCAAGCCTAGGAAATTCTTTTGCATTTCACCCATTGCTAATGTTTCATATCTGCTCATTGAATCTAACTCTTGATTTCTTTTGTAGACATATGTAATCTGAAGGCATGCAACATTTTGCAAATGTTGGCCCATATTTTTATTTCATAAGGTCTTATTTGGTCTGTCGACCAAGTTTTGATTACTTCCATATTGCTCTTAATTGCCTTAATATCCCCAAAGACTTTCCTATTTGTGCATCCCTTTATCTTTGCTTCTTTTATCTCTCACTGTGAGGGTACAAAATTGCTGACATATTCAATGTATTTAAATCTTGAGTGTGGCAGAAGACTTTTCAAATCTGTTTTAATTTTCTGATACTCAGCTGAGGACCATTATACATTCTGTTCAGTTAATCTGTTTTTAATCGTATCTGTAAATGCTAAAGTTGCACATGAGAGAAATGGTGCATAAAGCAAAACCAGACCAAGGGTATTTTAGCATATGTAAAGTTTAAACTCTTACTTTGCTCTACCTGTAAGTGTTACTGTCCTGTAGTGTATAGTCTTGACTTACAACAGAATTTCTCTACAAAGAGTTTATGATATTTTACTGAAAAGACTTAGCTTTTCTGTGTTTAAAATATTTGTTAATTATAGCCCATCTCCTTGCTATCACAATGAGAACTGAGGAGTGTAAGTGTGCTTTCAGTTTTGTTTTATATTGTATCAGCTAAGATTCATTCAACTGCAGATAACTAACAACTGCATTAACAGAGTGGGGAGGAAAACCATTGTAAACAGTTGTTCATGCAACACAAATTTCAGAGGATCCAGGCTCCTTTCATCCTTTTGTTCTTCCATCCTCGGGTAGTCTGTGTTATTTCCATTATAGTCACAACTCCAGGCATCATACCTTCACTCTACAGTGTCTAAGTAGGAAGAGAAGGGATGGGAGCAAAACCCCTCTCCCCTGTGGGCACCTATCAACTTTATCAGGGGAATCCTCCTTGGAAGCCTCAGGCAGTCTTTTCCTTAAGTCTTACCTAGCCGACAACTGTACCACAAGGTTACCTTTTGACCAATTATGGGCAAAACGGCCAGACTAAGCAAAAGGCTTAGGCCAACCAAAATTACACTGGGCCACTGCACTCTGCACACTGCTGTTCAACCAAAGTCACAGTTCTGTTAGCAAGGAATAATACTAGGTGGTGGGTGGGAGGGGCAGCTATTTGTCACCCTTAATAACTCGGTTCAAGGTTTAAGTCGTATCTACAGGGGTCATACTGTTGTATTTTGACCTAAGAAGTCAGCTAAAATGTTCTCTAGTGTTACGTATTTACACTTATTCCTTGGATTTTAAATAGCACTTTTTATTACACGATTTGCTCCCTGAGTACAATGGAAATGATGAAATACACCATTCTACATGCTCAAAAGACCTAGAGGGGGGAGGAAAACTTATAAGAGGGAAGGAAAGGGCAACGACTAAATCCTCATTTTCAATTGTAAAATCTCTTCTCTTGTGTGACAAAAACACTGCTTTGGGTTTTGGCCTAACAGTGGTGAATTATTTCCTCAAAATAAAACTTGAGCTCAGCGGGTGAAGGGTTAGAGTTAATAGGGTATAATTTTGCTATGGAATCTATCCAGTTATCTAACTGAATAAATATAAAAATGTAGAAAGCAAGTGTCTTTAGCCATGAACCTCTTATTTTTCATGGGAGTTTGGTTCTCTGTTCTGAGTTAGAATAAAAGTAAGTAGGAAAAGTTAATATAGGGCAATGACACTTATTCTTAGTCCAGCTTCTGGGTTAACAATTAAATTCTCTTAGCTGCTAATTCAAGGCTGGAGAAAGTACCCAAGATACTCTCTAGTTTTATTTTGAAATTTAAAGGAAATATAACCATTTGTATTAGAGTTCTCTTGGATATAAGTGACAGAAATTCACTTCAAACTAATTTAAGCAGAGCACAGGATCGGGGGGGAAATATTGGCACAGAGACTCAAGGGGGAAACCCAATGACTCAGACTCTGGAGGGGCGATTGTGACCTAAGTCAGGGGCCCTGAGTGGCTCTGGGTATCTCCTCAGGTTTCTTCTTTTTTCTGCGTGTTGGCTTCATTTTCTCAGCTCATCGTTCTCTGTAGAGTGGGGGCCAGGTGACATGGGCAACCTCTGGATCACATTTTCACAGCAATGTAATGAGAGAGGAAAACACTCATTCTCCCCAGAAAAAGTTGGAAAATTTCTGAGAAAAGTCTGATTTTTCTAGCTTGGGGCATGTGACTGTGCTTAGAGCAGTCACCATGGCTTCAGGTCGGGTAAGGACAGGTGAGAAGGGAACAGGGGAGAAGCTCTACGGTTGACCCATCTCAGATTACACTCTGCTGTCACCGTTAGGATGGCGGGGACTGCACCACACACTTCCCTTCACCCACCGCCTCACTAAAGCATGACTGTGGAGAAAGGGGATGTTCTCAGTGGACTAAGTGGTAAATGTCCCCTCTAACACAGATACATAGCATGGGCTCCACTCTTAGACTTTCTGAGTTAGTAGCATGGGTGAAGGTCCTATATGCGGGACTAGTGAACGATGCTCACCTGGAGTTTTGTGCTGAGCTGCTGTGGGCTCCGCACATGTTAAAAAAGACTCCATGGTATGTGCAATCCAAAGCCAGTTTTGAGAACCAGTTTAAGATTTCCTTAGGCCCTTGCAATCTCAGGCCCCACACAACTGCCCTGAAACTGCTCTTCTGTGAATCAGGTCCTCTCTAAATACCACCCCTTCTACAGCCACATTTCTCCAGCTCTCTTAACAACCTCTCTGCCGCGCTCCAATACTCACTCATTTAGTTATTCAATCATTCAACATTATTTGATGAACCTTAGGGACTGTGCAAATGATAAGGTCCTTCTTCCCAGTGCTACTTTCATGTAAGAAATAGGAAATAAAGAAGTAAAACAGAGAATGGATAATTTACTTGCCACTTATAGCAAGTGCTATAAAGAAAATAAATAGGATACTGTAAAAGAAAATGAGCGTTTATGATCTACCTTTGTCCATAACTTTCCTTAAAGAAAAAACCCTTCTGCCCACTGAGGACTTTCATGCCAGGCTTTCTCTGGTCTGCCTCTAAGCTCTTGATCTACCTTTTTCTGGATTTGCTTTTTTCTTTCTCTTTCTGTGACACATGCATCATCTGAGACTAAATAACTAAGTAGCTGACTTCAATTTTCCCAATCCCTCCTTCCTTACTCTGCAGGTCCTTCCTCATTTATCTTCTGCTCCCTATTATTTCTCTTGCTATATATGTAAAGTAAATTATTGATCTTACTCAGACCTCCTTCCCCAAGATAATGCTTAGGAGAAAGCGAAGATCCCTGCTGGAAAGCCACTCTTAGGAAGGAGAGGCCTTTCCCACACCTCTCATGTTGCTAAAGCAACAACTTAGTCCAACTTGTCTAAGCAGACGTGCAATATATCAGGGCAGGGCAATCCTTATTTTTCCCTTTGTGCCCATTTTCCATTTTTCTATTTGTATCATTTATTCTTGGTTATAAGCATACTGTTATGCTTATAAACATATACTGTCATCAGATTTCTTCAATATATAACAGCAGGTAAGTCATGGTGTTAAAACAAGCTCGCAGTGCTGTTTGAACTTGCAACAATTTTCTCCTGTTATTGGACATTTTAAAACCACTTTCTGTAAGTCTTCCTTTTCCTCCCAGGCAGATCTACCAGGCAGCCAGAGTCCAGGATATGGGCCAAGCTTGTCGTGTCTTGGCTTCCACGTTTTCTCTTGCAATGAATTGGTATTCACCTCATTTGCAAGGTGGTCCTCTGTTTTATAGTGATGGACATCTGTCACCCAAATCTTGATGGGGCTTCCCTGAATCCAGGCTGTGCTGATATAAGTTATGGGGCTGAAAGGACTTTGTGGCTTGGCAAAATGACATTTGATTGAAAACATTCTGGTTATGTTTATAAGGCATATAAAATATTTTTTACAATATTTTAAAAATGAAGAAAAATTACTTGGTAATAAAACATGTCTTCCAAGGAAATTGTTTTGAAAGTTGTGGGCCAACATTCCCAAAAGCAAATAATTAGATTTTTAGCCCTGTAGCTACAGTGTGATCGATTTCTCAGAGAGTGAGCCTTTATTAATTCTTCTTTCTTTTCTCAGGCCACTCTCTAATACTTTGCTTTCTTTTCCAGTCTTTCCTCTGTTGTCATAATATTTTTAGCTAGCAGGCTCAATTTTTCCAACTTAGCTAATGGGGCTTTCTTTATTATGATACACTTCTCCAAAATCCCTAGATTCTTCTTTTTCTTAGGTCTGTCTGATAAGGCAGCCAGCCCATCAAACAGACAATGGAGTGGATTTATTGAATGCTTACTGTGTAAGCAGGAACCCTTGAGGTAAGATACAGACACACTTAACGGTCTGGTTGGGAGACAGGACATAAGCGCATTAAAATGACAAAGGAACAAAGGTGAAGGAAACAGCCAGTAAGTGACTGCCAGGTAGCAAATAACCAAGGGATATCAGTTGGATCCGGTTGATTAGGGGACACATTCTGGAAGAGAGCAATTGAGAGTAGAGGACTGAAGGAAGGACGGGAGCAGGACCAGCTGGGAGTAGGGGAGGTGGCTCTTTCTATTGCCCTGCACAACTGTAATAAGATTCACTGAAAGAGTTGCTTCTAACAGCCACCTTAAGAGTAGTCTTTGCATCACTTGGACTCCTGATTGTTAGATTCATTTCAGAACTAGTATCTCAAAGAGCTACTTTACTTGAACACTTTCTAGTGTCCACAAGGATACATCTTTAATGCTTCCCCAATATTTCAGAATAGAAGTCCAAACTCCTTACCATGAAAATCATGAATATTCAGAGTCAGATCAAATGCTTCATTTTAATCTTCATTTTAATGCTTCATTTCCCCTACCTGGGAAGCTGGGTCCTAACCACACGGAACTTCTAGCAGTTTCTAGAATGTGCCAGGCATTCCTTCACCCTCCTGCCTTTGCCTCTTCTGCAATCTTTGCCTTGGACTTCTCTTTGTTCTTTGATGGTTCAAACATCTCCTGGTTAGACTCCAAATGTCTTTTCCTCTCTTAAAACAGCTTCTGACTCCTTTTAAAACTAAGCATTCTTTCCACTGTGTTCTTCAAATACACAGATCAGATCTCCTCTACAGACTCAGCACAGCATATCAACTTCTGGGGGGGACATGCCTTTACACCCCACCATATAGGGCTGAGAGTGTGTTTTAGTATATTTGTAAGCTCATCCTTAGTGCCACCAAGGGCAGGTAGAAGGTGTTCACATCATGTTTACTAAACAAGCACCAAGAACCAGCTTTTTGTGTCACCTGCATTCCTTTAGGATACCATTTCCCTCTCCACAGGTTCTCGACAATAAAGGAGATTTCATCTAAATATGCATAGAGATGCAGAGACTTTCAAAACTTCCAGTGAATCTGGGATTACTATTGATCTCAAATTCTTTGGACACTTCCTATACCTTATTTGCTTTGGCAGTTTAAACACACAAAAACTGTTAATGTTGCCTCAACTCACACAGCAGACTTCATTATTTCTTTTGCATGCTCACTAAAGTGTCCATAAACATAGGAGTTCTGATAGATATTTGAATTAAAAAATGGTGAGTTTGATAAAAGTACATTGGAAAGTTGATTATTTTGTGTATTGTTCCCTAAACATCTGTTTTACTAATTTACTTCCCCAACAAGAAATACTATTAATGCTATTCATTCACCCTTTTCCCTACTCTTAGGTATTTTATTTGCATTTTAGGTTCATTCCCTAAAAGTCTTAAGTATAAACATTCTTGCAATTTATTGATGAACTTATGGAAAGAATTGCAGTGTAGATAATGGTTATATGTGGGTGTGTATTTGTGTACACATTTAGGATTTAAAACAATATTTATTGACAACTAGGAGATTGTAGGGTTAAGCACTATGGAGATTTCAGAGCTAAGCATCGTGAATTCTGCTCTCAAGGATTTAATAATCTAGCGGTGAAAATAAGAATTACACTTATATAATTGGAGGGGAAGAAAAAGAAAAAAAGCCATGAAAGTGGTATAGGAAAAAAAAGAAAAAGTGAAAGTTTTCTCTTCCTGGGTAAAGTGTGTGTGTGTGTTGGGGGCAGGGTGTTGGGAGGCTTGGCATCTTGTACTTGAAGAAGACAGGAGAAAGATAGCTCAGGTAAAACAAAAAGTGAACAGAGGCAGGGAAGTGGCTGATCTTGAGATCTGTAAGTCATTCATTTTGGCTGGGTCTCAGAGTATGCTGGATCTTTCTTTAGACAGGATGTCATTTGGTTTAGCCACTTTAATTCATAAAACTGATTCTAAATTCAATTGAGGAGAACAGTCAGATATCCCTCATTTTAAACCCTGTACGTCAGTTGTTTACCCCTGTTTTTGACAAACACAGATGAAATCAGTACATAGTACATATGTCAAATAAAAACCTGGCTTTAGGTACAAGTTTAACAACAGGGACACATTTCCTACTTCCTAAGAACACATTACTGAAGCAGCCAGCTTATAGAGAATTGCTCATAACAAGGAAACATAGGATGTGGAAGGGCTGATCTCAGGGTTCACCCTATAATAGTCAGGTACATGGGCAGAGGAATGAGGGCAGAGTACCTCTATTTCTGTCCTCTTGAATAATGAGAGTTGGAGGGGTAGGGATAGGGAATCACTCCCTATGTAGCAATAGGTATGGAGACTCTCATGTAATTATTGCAATTTAGGTCAGAGGAAGGTGTCACAGAAGCATGGAAGACCAGACTGGAGGAACAAGGGACACAAGAAATGGTAGCATCAAGGTTGGCTCCAGGTAGATCACAATGTTGGCAAAGTCAAGCTTTGATAGCATTTATCTTCCCTGCCCCCATCACCACGGGTCAATGTTACGTCTCTTTCTGCAGGTACTTGTTTAAAGTGGGTTGTCCAATAAGACCCAGGAGGCAGCTGAGCTTTAAAACATGTGAAGCAAAAACTGATAGAGCTGCAAGAAGAAATAGATAAATTCACCATTATAGTTGGAGACTTTAACACCCCTCTGTCAGAAATGGATAGATTCAGCACTTTCAAGCAACTAGACATAATTGATATCTATAGACTACATCACTTGGTTCTTCAGCAGGTCACACATTCTTCTCAAGCTCAGATGTACAGTCACCAAGATAGACCACGTGATGCACATCTTAATAAATGCAGTAGAATCGAAATCATAAGAAGTTTTCTCTCAGACCACAATAAAATTAAACTAGAAATCAAAAACTTCAAAAAGATAGCTAATAAAATCTCCAAATACTTAGAAATTAAACAATATACTTCTAAATAACACATAGGCCTAGGAAAAATTATCCAGAGTAATTAAAACTATTTTGAATTGGATGAAAATGAAAACACAACTTATCAAACTTTGTGAGATGCAGAGAAGCAGTGCCTAGAAGCAAGTTCATAGCATTAAATGCACATATTAGAAAATAAGAAAGATATAAAGTCAGTAATCTAAGTTTCTACCTTAAGAAACTAGAAAATGAGAGGTAAATTAAATCCTAAGTAACTAGAAGAAAAAAATAAAAAGAATTAGAGCTGAAATTAATAAAGCTGAAAACTGGAAATCATAGACAAAGTCAATGAAACCAAAATACTGATTCTTTGAAAAGATCAATAAAATTGATAATTTTTTAGCCAGGATAACTGAGAGGGAGAGAGAGAGAGAGGGAGAGAACACAGTGATTAATATCAGAAATGAAAGAGGAGGCATTACTATAGACCCTTTGGACATTAAATGATAATAGATAAATATTATATGAACAATTTTATGCCCATAAACTTGGTAACCTAGATAAAAATGGACCAATGCCTTGAAAGACACAATCTGCCAAACTCACACAAGGAGAAACACTCAATTTGAACTGGCTTGTATCTATTAATAAAATTGAATCAATAATCAATAATTTTCCAAAACAGAAAGCACCAGGCCTAGATGGGTTCACTGGTGAATTCTACCAAACATTTAAGAAAGAAATTACAACAATTCTCTACAATCTTTCTCAGAAGATAGAAGCAGAAGGAATGCTTCCTAATTCATTTTATGAGACTAGCATTACCCCACTAGCAAAGCCAAAGACATTACAAGAAAAAAACGCACACACACTAACTACAGACCAACATCTTTTATGAACACAGATGTAAAAATCCTCAACAAAATGTTAGTAAATCAAACCCAACAAGATACAGAAAAGAATTACATACCACTACCAAGTAGAACTTATTGCAGATATACAAAGGTAGTTCAACATTCAACTGATTCAAATATCAGTTAATGTTATCCATCATATCAACAGGTTAAAGAAGAAAAATCATATGATTATCTCAATAGGTATAGAAAAAGCATTTGACAAAATCCCACACTCATTCATAATAAAAGCTATTGGCAAATTAAGAATAAAGGAGAACTTCTTCACCTTGATCAAATACATTTATAAAAGTCTACATACTCAGCTGTGAGAAACTCGGAGCTTTCCTGCTAAGGTGAGGGACAAGGCAAGATGTCCCTTGCACTACTAGTTATCAATATTGTAGTGAAAGTCCTATCTAATGCAATAAGGCAAGAAAAAAAAGTCTACATATTGATATGGAAGACATAAAACTATCTTTGCAGGTAAAATAATCATCTTTGTAAAAGATCTGAAAGAACAGACCAAAAAACCCTCTGAAACTATTGTGACTATAGCAAGTTTCAGGATTTGAAGTTAATGTGTAAAAGTTGATTGCTTACCTGTATGCCAGCAATGGAGAAGTGAAATTTGAAATAAAAAACAATACCATTTAGCCCTGGCCTATGTGGCTCAGTTGGTTGGAGCATAGTCCCTTACACTAAGGGGTGGTGGGTTCTATTCCTGGTTAGGGTACATACCCAGGTTTTGGGGTAGATTCTTGGTTGGGGCACATGCAGAAGGCAACAGATAGATGATTCTCTCTCACAGAGATCTCCCTCTCTCTCTCTTCCTCTCTCTAAGATCAATGAAAACAAAAAATAAAACCAATACCATTTACTTTAGCACCCTTCCACCAATAAGATATTCAGGTTTGAATTTAACAAAATACATATAAGATCTATATGAGAAAACCACAAAGCTCTGATGAAAGTTATCAAAGAAGTAAATAAATGGAGAGATAATCTACATTCATGGATAGGAACACTCAATATTGCCAAAATATCAGTTTTCCCCAACTTGACCTATAAATTCAATGCAACCTCAATGAAAATTTCAGCTAGTTATTTTGTGGATATTGACAAACTAATTTTAGAGTTTTTATGGCAATGCAAAATACCCAGAATAGCCAACTCAATACTGAACAAGAAAAACAAAGATGAAGGACTGACACTACCTGGCTTTAAGACTTAATATTATGAAATAGGAGTCAATAGAGTGTGGAATTGACAAAATAGTAGACAAACAAAACCATGGATTAGAACAGGGAGCTCCGAAATAGACCTATACCAATATAGTCAACTGATCTTTGCCAAAGGAACAAAGGAAATAGGAACAAAGATAAGCTTTTTAACAAATGGTGTTGGAACAACTGAATATCCACATGCATAAAATACGAACAAACAAACAAAATGCAAGTAAACAAATCTAGACACAGATCTTGTACTGACAAAATTCAACTCAAAATGGACCAGGAACCTAAATGTAGTAAGTGTCCTGTGGAGTCCAGCGGTGCAGCGTCCCTGGTCACCAGAACCGGTGCTCCAGCTGTGGCCCTTGTGTAGGCTGGCTGTGCCCTCCTGTTGCAGCTGAGCCTCGTTGCCTTTGGCGCACTAATGGGAGGGACTGGCTCTCATGCTTACTGGCTGTGAGGACTGGCTGTGGCTACAGCAGAGGAGCTGCAGTGTAGGAGCTGACACTACGGAGCAGGATTGGTTTTAGCGAGGCTCTGGTGCCTGCTGAGTCCGCCCTGTAGGTGTCATTTGTGGGGGTGGTTCAGGGGCGCCCTGGGTGTGGTTTGAAGCTGATCACTGGGTGCCTCTTGGGAGGGGCTCTGATGCAGGGCTAGGCCAGCTGCTGCCTTGCCCGGCCTGTGCCCTGCCTGGGGCCAGTTGGTACCGGGCCACAAAGTGATCTGCAGATGGTTGCCACTTGTGTTGGGCTTGAAGGTGTCAAATGCAATTTGCAAACGTTGATTGGATTCTAGATTCAAACAAACCAGCTATAAAAATCATTTTGAGAATAACAGGAGAGATGTAAACGTGTTTGTATGTTAGAAGGTGCCTTTGAATTCTTGTCTTCTTTTTAGCTGTGATGAAGGTGTTGTGTTTATACTAGAACATGTTATTTTAGGCAATGACTGCTGAAATATTCTGTAGCAAAGTGCTGTAACTGCGTGGGGGAAAAAATTTTCCTCTATCCTAGGTTCTTTCGACTGGTCTAATAATTAAATTGATATAAGACAGATTAACAGGAGAAAAATAAATTTAATTATGTATATATAAGAGCCCCATAAAAATATAACACCCAAGGGCAAATCAGGTAGTTTCAACTTATATGACATTCTGAGCTAAGAAATGGGATAGGGGCTAGAGGATTCAAAGGGGGAGGAGGGTAATTCACAGGACAGTAAGAAGAGCAGATGTTTTTGATAATTAGATGTTTGTCCTGTCATATAGGTAGGTCGTTCAGATAAAAATTATCTTTGGTAATAGCTCTCTCCCTCTCCTTCTCTCTCTCTCTCCTCTCTGCCAGGCCCCCATCTAAATTATTAGATAGTTAAGGGAGAGGCAAAATATTTTTTTGAGTCTGCTGTGTCTTGATTAGCTTCAGGTCAAAATAACCCACATTTGGCCTATTTTGGGGTCACATATTCTGTTCTCCTTCAATGGCGACTTGCTTTTAAATGTTTTAGGGAAAAAACGGAAAAAAAATAAAGGATTTAATAAATGTTCTTAAATTATTGGATGGATGCACATCCAATTTACTCAGCCCTTTGCAAAAATGCTTAAAGAAATGAAAGAAAATCCACTGCCAGATTCTACGTAGGAATGGATAATATCAAACCTTTAGAACTGAGTTTAAATTTGCCTTACTTGGATTTTAAGACTTGGGTCATACATGAACAATCAGAGAGCAAAGAAGAAAATGATTAGCTTTACGGTAAGAAGCAAGTATTAAGAGAAATCATAATGACAAATTATTCTTTTTAGTTTTTCAAATCAGAATTCTGGATCTACAAGCACCATGAAGACTATTACTCAAACCTGCTCATTTTGCAGATAAAGAAACCACTGTCTAAAAAGGCTTTTGCTGTGTCTGCATTTATCAAACAGTTACTGTAAAAGACCAGGTACTATAATGCACAGTTCATGTGACTTTTTACTGTACTGGGGCTGCTTAGTATAGCTGAAAATTACGTATCTGATAAAGCCCTCATTTACCTTAATTCATAAGATTAGCTTTTCTGCCAATTCCTTCGAACACATCAAAATGTTTAATAGTTTTCTCTCTCCCTGTGACTGTCACTGTGTTGATAAAGACAGAATGAATAAGAAGTTGAACAATTAATCAGAAGTTATGCAGTGAATTCAGATTATATGTGCAAACAATTGGATAAACGTATTCGAAATATCCAGCCTCTTGCCTCTCACATACACACAACAACAACAAAGAACGTAAGAGAGCACTATGCATTGTGAGCTCAGAGAAAGGGACCCTGGTTTTTTATTTGGTTGTGATTTATATTGAAAAGCACAGGAGATATGCCAAGAAAAAGTCTATCTGGAAAACTCTGAATGTCTTGTAGAGGCTTTTCCCTGAGTCAGAACAGCTTTCCCTCCCTGTCCCAAAGAAAGTGGAACTTGGTGTTACCTGATGGATGACTAAACATACATATGCCACACTCAAAGATAAGGGGAATGAAAGGTGGGATTATAGGAGAGGAAGGAATTTGAGGGCTTTATGGCATGGAGAATCCATGGTGGAAAGAGACTCAACAGAGAGCAAGTGGAGTGGATGATTTTTCTTCCCCTTAGGACAAAACGAGCTTGACTTTGAGAGTGAAAACGTGAAGAACCTAGGTGTGTTGAGGAGTCACTTATATTTTCTGGATAGGAATTCCCTCCAGTTTTATATTTTAAATTACTTTTTTTTTTTTTTTGAAAGGAAGGAATTGCAGGGATTTGTGTATTGATAGTATCCTTAAATCTCTAGTAGCTGAAATTACTTTTTAAAATTTATCTTTATTGTTGAAAGTATTACAGATGTCCACTTTTAACTGAAATTATTAAAGTTCTAATTAGTTTATATTAAAGTTTGACATCCAAGGACACCTCTCTTAAAAGGAGTTGCTATATAGTCTGTGCTCCAGATATCTTTGATGTCTTTACCAAAAGATGTCTTTTCAATGCAAAAAGAAAGGAGCAGTGGCTGTCTGTGGCTGCCTTCAGTGTGAGAATGTGCTGGAATATTTTATTTTGGGTTGGCACTGAAGTCTGCTGTGAAATGATTTTTATGAATGCTATTTCCTGGGAGGCTCACAGAACTGAGAATTGCGTGTCATGAGGCCGTGATCCCAAGGAGCAGAAATCAAATAAATAAAGGTCGTGGGGAAGTATGGTCTATTGGATATATTTTCTTTCCAAAATGAGTCCATAGTTCACTTTGATGGTGAGTTTAAATGGATCATATGAGAACAGAAAAAATACATCTATCTTTAAGGGGTAACAAAGTACCATTTAAGAATTTCCCCCATAAAAATATCTAAGGCCTAAAATTTCAACAGAAAAATAAGACAAAAAAGAGAATAGTTACTATAATAGAAGGACCTGGTTTAATATATTGTTTTAAAGCTTTTTAAAGCTTTTGAGTTAACGACATTCATATTTAGAAAACGGGAAATAGCAATTTAGAGTTTACTATTCCATTAGGGTATATGCCTGAGGGTTCTTTTCTAATAGCCATATCAAAAAGAGAAGTAAGCTAATTGCAAGAAGAAAAAGTCAAGATAGGTTGGCTACAGTTGCAGAGCAAAGAGCCTGCTTTATCTCTGAACACAGAATGGATCATCTCTACAACAGAATAATGTGGGATTTAAAATATAGGAATTCCCACACCCTTGCCCCGCAGAAATTCTGGGCAAATGTTCAGTTGGTGCAGCTCAAGGAAATTTTATATTCACCTTCCAGGCAATTCCCAGGGGGAGGCACAGTTTAGAACACAGCGGGAGGGCAGGAACAAAAGCTTCCCATGGACAGACATCCTTCAGACATTCAGATTTCCATTGGCTATTAGGTTGGCTCATTCAGTTGCTAATGACAGTGAATTGGGCAACCTTCTGCAGTATAAATGAAAACTTTAAATATTTGCAACAATTTGTAGGCATGGGCAGAGCTCAAGGGCTTGACATCTAAAAGTGATAAAAATAAGATTTTTCAATCTTTGGTTAAAGGGAAAGAAAGTTCTGGGTAAGTTTTTCCTACCAGAATGTTCTGGGAGCCCAATGATATAGCCGATGAGAGAATACTACAAGTACCTATACAAATACTAGGAAAATTAGTCAATGCCCAACATGAGTAAATGCTCAATATATGTGGTTTCAGTAGACAGTAAACATTTAAAACAAGTTGTTTATTATTTCACCATCTTATTGTATAGACATTTTACAAATCTTGTTAAAATGAGGTGTTTAATAAGAAACTGAAGCACTGGAGGAGATAATGTTAAATCTCAATGTTGAAGTGAATGAGGACTGTTATGATGGTGCTAAAATATACAGGTTGGTATAATTTGCTATGACCCTTTTTAAGAAATAATTCTTTAGAATACAGTGGTACCCGGGTTTCTGAAAGTCTCCGTTGTTGAATATTTCGGTTTGCAAACGCTGTAAGTGCAGAAGTAAATGCTTCGGTTTTCGAACATGCCTCGGAAGTCGAACATGCCACACGGCTTCCGCTGAGGGCAGGACCCTGAGGCCTGGCTGTCAGCTGTTGCGCCCTCAGTTTTTTAACATTTCAGAACTCGAACGGGCTTCTGGAACGGATTACATTAGAAAACTGAGGTACCGCTGTACATTCTAAATTCAGGCTGTGGGTCCCTGTCTAGTATTCAAGGCCAGGATTCTGGAGCTTCCTAGTATAAAAAATAATTGGGACAAGAAGAATGATTATGGTCAGAATAACAATATAAGAGCATAATGCAAAAGCTTTACCTGCTCTAGCTCCTTTCAGCCCCACAGACCAGTGGAGGAACTTCCCCCCCATTAAAAACAAGGCTGAAAAGGGACATCTGTAATATTTGAACAAAAAAAATCTAAAGCCTAGGAAGTAAGCAGAATATGAGATCAATGTACAAAAATAAATTTATTTGTATATACCAGCAAATTAACTATTGTAAATTAAAACCTTTAAATACAAAAAAAAAAAAAAAAATAAACATACTCCAAAGAGATGCGATGCATGTATTGCTGTATGAACTAACCTAAAATCAATACATTTTACATGCTCCTTGAAAAAAAACCCAGGGCTAAGTAACTCACCCCAGGTCATGCAGATAGAAGCTAACGGAGCCAACTCTGAGCCAACTCAGGAACCTTAACTGCCACTCCAGCACTGTAACTGAACTTAGAAAAGACACAGGCCCTTCTTTTCTGTGTGGTCATGGGATTGTCACCATTTTCTAAATGTAAGGTGTGCTGCTCTGAGGAGAGTATGAATCTTTAGGGTCTCTTTTGATTTCGTGGACTGTGAGAGCGGGGACTTGGATTTTAGAGGATTTGGTTTTGACATCCGCTCCCAGTGGGCCAATTCTGGAGGTGGGTAGAGAAGAGAGGAAACTCAGATCCATGTATGAGACAGGGATGGAGGTGGCGTGGCTGAAATGACTGGCTCTCTTCTATGTCCCACTTGCTTAATTGTGCTCATGTGGGGAATATAGATGTGGACAAAAAAGTTCCCCCCAAATCATAGAAAGATGAATAGGACTGATATTAAAACATGTTCTTATTTGACTGTAAGTGGGTATTTTAGTTATCTAGCCAGAATTATGTTTAAAAGTCTTCAGAATCAGAGCATGCAAAAATATTGAAGTTTCAAGCAGTTATAGTAGTAATTTTCTTGTGTCAAACCATCTTATTGTACAGGCATCTTATTGTATAGAAGAAAAGCCATCTTTTCTTCTCCATTCTCAATGTCCCTCGCTATTCAATTTAGGCTCAAAATACCACTGGCCTGAACTTTGTGCGTCAACAGGAAGATTACTTGATGGCTCCCAGAGAGACCCATCAAGTGACTACAGCAATGCAGGCCGCCAAATTCTTATCTGGAATTTTTATTGTGAATTGAAGTTCATACGGAATACATAATCTCTTTTTTTTATTAGGGCACTCCGAAAGTCAAATAGGAAATAGCAAGAAAGCAAGATTTAAAAAATATCAACATAAATTTTCTGCCTGACCTTCGCTACAGATATTTTAATAGACACCTCAAGACACCCAAACCCAAATCTCAAAACTTATTTCTTCCCCAAGTGCCCTCTCATTTCTCACCTCACTTACCAACTTTGCAAAGTTTCCTCTCTTCCTCACTCCATTTTAGAGTGGTGTGAACATTCAGTTTGCGAAAGACAAAATGCACTCAATAATTAAGGAGACGAAGTTCTTTCCTTCCTCTAGCATCTAGATATTTAGTCAAACACCAGTACCGACAATTTCACATCCTGAAAGACTCTCAAAGCCATCTTTTCTTCTCCATTCTCAGTGCCACTGGCTATTCAATTTAGGCTCAAAATACCACTGGCTTGGACTTCTCCAGGGGTCTCTTGCTCCCCTCCCCTTGCCTGCATATCCTGAATTCATCTTCTAAACTCTGCCATAGCTATTGATCTAAGGTCGCAAATCTAATCATTGTAGTTTCCTAGTTAGAACACTAATGTCTCTCCATGACCCAGAGGACAAAGTCTTAATTTTCTAGCAAGTTCTTTAGGACTCTTTATAATTTGCCCTCAGTCTGCAGCGCACATTCTCTTGGCCTTCCTCAATCCCATCCCTCACGCCCACTCCTTAGACACCAGTCGTGCTGGGTAGTGCATCTTTCTTTAAATGGGTGGCTTTCAAACTTAAGTGTGGGTCAGAATCAATCTGAGGGCATGCTAAAATACAGACTGCTTGGACTCGGCCTCAGAGTATCTCATTCAAGAGGTATGAACCAGGGCCTGATTTTGCATTTCTCACAGGTTCCCAGATGGTGCTGACGACGTTGGTCTTCAGGCCACACTTTAAGAATCAGTTCTATTAAGCAAGCCAGATGTTCAACTAAGTGACACCCTTTGACTCAGCTCAAAATCGCTTTTGTTTCCTTTTTTGGTGAGGCTTTTCTTGACCACTCCTTAAGTTTACTTACACCATCTTCTAGATTCATAAGTGTCAGTTATGATACAAAGAACTGTTATTTGTTAATCTGGCTGTCTCTTTGCTTTGAGTATAAGCTCCTTAAGGGTAGAGAGTATGTTATATTCATTTTTATATTCCTAGACTTAGCATAGTGGAGAGGAAAGGGACTCAATTTCCTTTGCTGAATGAATGAACACTGGCAGTATTATATCTGTATTCTTGACTGGGCCATTTTCCAGATACAGAATTGGCTATGCTGTCTATTAACTTTGAAAGCTAGTGGTACATGTATTTCAGTGACCTTTTGATAACATTTCACAGTTTTTAACAATTCACCAAAGGGAATTTTAAAGCAACTCTAATCTTACATCCTAATGAACAAAAGAAACATATATGACAGGTAGTCAGAAATCAGTCTGATGAAATTCAATACAACATGAAACAAAAGACTTTAAAATTACCCTGGAAGTTTTATGGGTCCATGTCTCACATCATCTCTTTGCTGAAAGTGACCCAATGAACACATAACTGGGATATTGTGTCAGTCAAGTGAAAAACATCAGGTGAATGGAAAAGCAGTCAAAATAGGGGCTTGGCAATGTGTTGACTGAGCAAGTACATGATTTATTGTTTCACTTTCAACTGGTTGTTCTTTCATTGTGTCAATAGAATCTAAAGGGCATATATAGATTTATATGATCCACAGAGATAAGGAAAGAATTCTTAGGGAAGGCTGAACTCTTCTTGCTTTTAAATCATAATCCAAAGCACTGATTATGAGCCAACTAAGAGTTTGGAACCAAAATCTGCTACTTGATTGTACATCTGGTGTTTGGAACTCTTGCTCAGATGTCTAAAAAAAGATTTCTCAACACAAAAAGTGAGTCAAAAACAGTTTTAAGACCCAGAGGTGAGAAAGCAGGACAAGCTCATGATTGCTGACTAGTGTGTTGAGACTGGATGGGTGGGAGTGGGTGATGGGGCTGTTCAGAGGAGCTGGCCCCAGTCTGTGAAGGACCTTGAATGTCATGCCAAGGAGCCTAAATTTGATTCTGCAAGCATATAGGAGCCACTGACCTAATTCCAGAGTGGGAATTAGAGAAAATGGAAGCAAAAAGACTAATTATAAGTTAAAAGATTGGGACCTGAGCCAATGCAGGGCACTGAGGATGGTGATGAATACTTCACAGAAAGAATTTATACAACTTAGTTACTGTACTTGTCATGGTTCTTCATGGAAACGGAACCAATAGAAGACTCGGGGAAGAGCTGATGTTGGAGTTCAAGTCAGAAGGCCACTGTTGGTAGAATTCCTTTTTGTCCAGGGGTGGAGGAGTGGGGAGAGGTCAGTTTTTGTTCTATTAAGGGATTTAACTAGTTGGATGAGGTCCACCTTTATTATGGAGGGCAATGTGCTTTACTCTAAGTTTACCAGTTTAAATGTCAATCTCATCCAAAAATCACCCTCAAGGGAAACATCCAGAATAATGTTTGACCAAATATCAAGGCACCCTGGCCCAGTGTGGCTGACACATAAAATTCACCATCACAGTGACCAATTGGATGGAGAACCAAAGGTGAGGAAAATAAAGGATTGGATGGCTCTGTGGTTTTTAGCTTGGATATTTGAGTAAATTGTGGTACTTTTAACTAAGACAGGATTCCTGAAAAGAGTGGCATATTTGGGGAGAAGAGAAATTTTTCATTATTCAAGAAACATTTATTTATTGATCATCAAGCTTGCATCAAGTACTAAGTCAGAGAGTTCTTCTTTTCGGTGTGTGTGTGTGTGAAGGAACAAATATGTAGAAAATGCCATATTAAGAGGAACTATTATAGTGATTAAAAATATGCCTTAGAAGCAGAGACACTGAAATTGTGGAACTTGGACCAGCTACTTAACTTCTAAGTCTCAGTTTGCTCTCCTGTAAAGTTAGGGTTTCTGATAATTAGAGATTTATATATAAGAATTATAATATGATATTGTATAGTATATATTTTCTCTAATTCTTGGAACACCTAAGATATATATGTAGTGCCCGATACTGGCACATAGTAATTAAAAAAGAAATATCTCCAGGAAGATTCGGTCATGTTTTGACTATATTGACTGTTGTAACTAATATAGAATGGTAAACAAATGCAAGACAGATTTTCCCCAGTGCCATGACAGTCTGGGGGGACATGGTTGCTGGGAGGGTACTGAGTGACTCTGTCTTCTCTTACAGGATGCTAAATAGCTCCACGGTGGCTTGGAGCAGATAATGTAGCTCCCAAGAGAACTGTGATAGAACCAGGGAGTTACTTAGGCACTGGTCTCATTAGGGTCTATTAGTTACTCTTATAAACAATGTTTAAAGGATGTAGTAGTGCATATGTAATATTTTATTAGAGTTCATAAAGGCCTTAAATGTTTAAAATCTAGAAAACAAATTCAGGGTCCTCTGAAATCATTTATTTAGAGCTGCTAAGTACATGCTAGTAGACATTTATATATACAAACTCATTTAATCACTATGGAAGTAGACATAATACCAGTTGATGTAATAATTCAGTATAATTGTTACTATTCCTTAATGAATGGATAATACAGAGTGGGTACACTGCAGAGGTTTCAAAACCAGAGATGATGTTCTAAAACAGGGGCCAGAAAACTCTGTTTGGCTGCCTGGATTTTATGTAAAGTTTTATTGAAACACAGCCACACTCATTTGTTATTTTTGTCTGTGGCTGCCTTCACTCTACATGGCAGTGCTGAGTGGTCAAGATAGAGACCAGATGGCCTGCAAAGCCTAAGAGATTTACTCTCTTGTGCTTTAGAGAAGAAGTTTACTGACCCTTCTCTAAAAGGACTTTGGAAACGGCTTTACACAGGAGTTTGAAAAAGCTGCAGTGCTATAAACTCCAGGCATATGGGGCAACTATAAAGCTTTATGCTGATTAGATGTAAAGGCTGATTGTAGGAGTGGTGAAGCCTGAGAAACCCTGACAGTATAAACATATAAACAGCATCACAAGATGTGACTGAGAATCCCCCCCTGCCTGCTTTGGCCAAAGAGAAACGCTAGCCCTTAGGGGGTGGGTGGGTGGGGGGGGGTACCATCTCTTCCAAATTTGGAAAGGGAGATGGGTTTCCTATTCTTTAATCCAATTTCCAGTTTCTGAGTCCTGTTCAGGGTAACCCAAAGAGCTCTGGCCACCATTTGGCACCTCTGGCTTAGACACCAAGGAAAAAATATTGCCGCCATAGATAAGTGGAATGAAGAAGGGACACTGCCGATTCTGATTTTACAGCTGTTTTTGCCTCCTTTATGCAAAGGCCTCAGTGGGCAGATTGAATCTGTGCAATTCAAAGAATGGCAGAGAGCGTGGAAGGAGAAAAGCCCCAGGAATATCCATCAGTTTCAACATAAATCCCATCAGTTGCAAGGAGATGGCGTCTAAAGAGAAGGGCAGAGGCGTGGCAATGCCTGCAGCAGGATGAGCAACTGCAAGACGGAGGAAAATGCACCCCCTGAGCTGCCACAGTACAGCAGATGGCGAGATCTGAGGGAGATAAGCGCTAAGGCCTGGGCAGCAAGCAATTCATCCTGTCAGCTCTCAAGGCCTGGTGCCGACGAAAGAGCAGCCTACGGACTCGATGTAAACTATACAACAGCAATGTCTGACAACAGGCAAACCTGCCTACTGGACAGGAGTTGGAGGGAAACCTGCTGCGGGGAGAGGAGTCCCTTTAGCAATGGGAAGGACACCGCCCCTCCCGCCCAGCAAGCTGCTTGGAGTTAAACAGCAGACGTTAACCAGACGTGAGAAATGGGAAGAAAATGGGGCATGGAGCAAGAACAAATTGGTAGATAAATGGAGTGATAACTCTCTTCAGGTAGAAGACACAGGGGTGAGATGGCCTTGGGAGAGGAGAATCTGTAGATTCTGAGTTGGTTTTCCTGGCTCTGAGCTCCCAAGATGACCTGGAAACTTTTGATAAGTCACTCCCTGAAGCACTGGCAGGATGACAGAGTTGGGACGGCTGGTTCTGAAGTATGAATTCAAGAGGCTGCCTCCACTCCCACATGACTTTTCCATTCATTCACTGATTTGTTCATTGATTCCTTTTTGTATTTGTTCCATAAATATGTATTTAGATAAATGCTGATCATGTGCTGGACACTGTCCTGGGTCCTGGAGATAGAACAGTGAACAAGACAAAGTTCCTTCCCTCCTGGAGCTTATATACCATTAGGGGGACACTACTTAATAACTGCGTGGATTGCTCATTTTATAAAAAGGGTATAATCATACTTGCATTTACTTGTAGGATGGTGTGAGAATTACCGAGTAATTACTATAAGGCAGAGTAAAATGTGTATCATAATTACCACAATTAACATTCTTATATCAATTTCCCAGGCTCTGTTGGTGTTATCTTGCTAACAAACAGATTTGATGATGCCACTCCCTATTTTGATTTTTTTTTTTATTATCTAGAGCAGGAGTCAGGAAACTTTTTGTGAAGCTTTAGGTAGCAAGTATTCCAGGGTTTCTGGGCCATGCAGTCTCTCTCATAACTATTCAACTATGCTGTTGTACGCAAACACAGCCACAGAACATATGTAAATGAATGTGAGTGGCGGTGTTCCAATAAAACTTTACTTACAAAAACAAATGGCAGGTCAAGTTTGGCCCTTGGGCTGTGGTTAACCAAATGCTGATCTCGCCTAGAGCATAAGGACCAAAGTCCTCAGTATAGCATACAATCTGATCTCAAATTGTAATTCTATCTCTTCACCATTTCTCCTGTAAAAATAAACAACTTGCTATTCCCTGATTGTATAATATAAATTTCTCATCTATCTTAAAAAAATTGATGATGTTCTTATAAAATACTCAAATAATGCATTTAAGAACTGAATGAGAGCCTACTATTGTGTAACCCTAATATTTCATTCACAAACACGTAATTTAATACATAGATTTAATCTTCTTTTTAATGGCTCCTTATTATCCCATTGTACAGATAAGCCACAATTTATTTAGCCAGTCACTCTATCTTCAAGTTTCCTCACCTTGCATGTCGCTTTCTCTGCCTTAGACTTTCCCTGCCTATTTGACACTCTTCTTATGCTCAAGAACAAGCTTAAATGTAACATTCTCTGTAAAAACTCTCCCTCATTCTGGGGAAAAATTTATTCTGCTCAAATTTACTTTGTATAACTTCACTATATCTTTTTAAGAGCCTAGGCAGGAGAAGTGTGCTAGGTATTAATAAAAGATGAAATTTAATGACTGTTTACTAGGTGCCAGATATTTTTTAAAGCACTTTATCTGTATTAACTCCCTAATGATTCTGGTTTCTTGACATTATCAAACTGCTGATCATGACGTATTCTTTCTACAATTTAAACAAAGTGCATTGACTTTTCTGTTACATGAAAGCAAAAGACTACTACCTCACACAGTATTTAGGAACACCTAGCAATGTGCATGGACTTTGGCAAATGCAATAAAAGCTATGTTCTCTCTTCTTTTACGCACTGAGTTCCTTGACTTTGGTCACCAGGCCTTAATCACATAGGTATCACCAGGGGCCAGGATAGTAATTTGCTCATGGTGGAATCTCAATAGATATCTGCCTAGCGAGTTAATTACTCAGCTTACAGAGGTGAGATAATTTACTGAATGTGAAAGGAGCTGGACAACTTAATACCTTTTCTGAGTCCGGTTTCTTCATCTTCAAGGGGTTTACTGTTTTAACTGATTTGTTGATATAAAAGATTAGGGGTAAAGAACATGGTGATATTACAGACTTCAGTGCTAATAACTCAAGTTCTAGTCTACATAAGCTGTAGTTTTCTAGGACTCAAGTGCTTAGGAAAGAGCCTTAATTTAAAACACAATCATGCCATATGTTATATGACATTGAAAAAGGACGGTGATTTTCTGTTTTAGATTTTTAAAAAAGATGCCTGCACTAGGATCCAGATAAGATATTCATAGGTGATTAAGCTCTGTGGAGACCTAGTTGCCTGGCAGCCCTTAAATGCCTATTGGCATCTTTCTCTGAACTCCATTATTTAGGTGAACAAAGGTAGTGCCGGCCACCAAAGAAGCAAAGTCAAATTGAGTGTCACACAGCAGCACACATCTTCATGATGTGGAAACCACAGAATGGGAGTTGACTCTTGATTTACTAGCAACTGTAAGAATGGACCTCAGGACAGGCAGTAAATTAAGTAAATCCTGCACTCACCACGTGGTATTTTATGGCTTCCTTAGAGTGACGGGATCGGCCAATAATAACAAGTTCTTTATAGAGCGAGGCACTGTGCAAAGTGTGTTATAAATATTTTCTCATTTAATCCCCATAACAGCACTAGGATATAGATATTTTTATTCCCACTTTGCAGATGAGTAAATTGAGACCTAGGTTAGATCTGTTAATATGCTTATGGTCATGTAGATAGTGGTAGCGTTGTGTTTGAGTCGGACTCCACACCCTTGTTCTGTTTCACTAAAGCACTCAGGACAAGGGAATTCCGAGAGAGAAGGCAACTGACTTCCTGTTTCCTTAAGAGAATCTAGATGCAGACTCATCCCATAGACCATCATTTAAAACTAGATGCTCCAGGTTGCTGTTCTTCAGCTCTGTAGCCCAAAGGGTTTGATCAGTAGGGCTAGCAGGCATTTTGAGCTATTTAGAAGTGCATGTAACCCTTCTCTCTTCAAGAAACTAAGGATGTGAGTGATTATTGTCTCATGGAGAAATTTCAGGAATGGGAAGAAATAGAGAGAAAGGCAGGAAAAGGAGAACTGGTGGGATTTTTATTCATTTTATTCAATATGAAGGCAATTCACTTAACAACCATAAGGACCTGGTTCTCCTTTTACGTGACTTGCGGATAAATGAATGGTTCCCTAACATCAGCATGTGGACCTAGGGGCAGGAAGACGCTCCTAAGTCTCCATGATCTCAAGAGAAGAGTAGAACTTACATACACATTATGCTTCCTGGATACCTCCCTGGAGTTACCCCTTGTGGGTGGTGGGGAATGAGCAGTGGGGAGCATGACTTGCACTATCAATAGCCTCTATCAGTGTCAGGCTGTTAGGAGACAAATCTCCATTGGTGTCTGATGTTTCTGCACATCTTGTGAGTAGAGGCACTGTCTTTTCAAGAATGTTTGTATAATAAACAGCTTTGGAAGACAGAGATAGTATCTTCCTATGGAACAGAAGTCTGATCTGTTTACTGTCCAGTATAATAAAAATAATGTATCCTTGTGGAGCAAGTGTCAGGCAGGTGTGCTTGCAGCCCATTGTAAAAGATGCGGGTTCCTTATGCTTGAGGTTCCTCAGCTGTGATGAAAACCAACAGCTTACTCAGCATCCATCTGAGCCACTTTGCATCACTCCATAGGATCCTTCACAATCTCGACACAGGCCTACCTATCTACAGCTCTAAGGAGCCCAAGGCTGTCTTAGTGTTGTTTCTAGACAAGCACAGCCCAATCAAGAGTCTCATTCTTTATACAGGGTGGGGCAAAAGTAGGCTTATAGTTAGGAGTACATGAAACATAGTTTATTCTTGTATTATTTATTAATTATTGTATTATTTTTCATATGAACAACTGTAAACCTACTTTTGTCCCACCCTGTATAGTTTTTCTTTTTATTATTATTTGGTAGCCTGAGTGTTACCCAAGTTCTATCATTTAAAAAATAAAGTATGTTTAATGAATGGATTTTCCATTACCCATGGGTCCTGAATTACTCATTCGCATATAGGAATCCTCACAAACACACACAAACAAAAAAGGGGTCTTTGGGGGAAACGACAGTCTAGCCCTTTTCTCACCCAGTCCTTAAATCTATACCATATCAAAAAGTTTGATGATTTTGGATCTGTCCCTAAAGAAAATGTAAATGAGGCTATTCAATAGGTGATGACTTATTTGTCTTCAATTGTTTGTGAATCTCCCCACATCAAGTATTCAATCTACTGTTAACTAGTTCTGCGAGTCTCCCTAGGACCACTTTCCTATGAAGTACAGTATATAAGCATCCTTTTTTCCCTCAGGGCAACTCTCTACTGGTGTAACGTTGGTTATCTTTATGATGGAGACAGTTAATATGGGACAGAATTTCAACTTACTTAATTTCAGGTTGTTCTGAAACCAGCCCACTTCATTTCAAAAAGTTTTTAACTTAAACCTGCATTTTCAGGTGAATTATCTCCCAATATGCCCTCCTTTCATCTCCCTCTCTTCATTAATGATATGGTTATAGGAGGTAATAAATACTGGTCCCATAATATGAAAACAGTGATTTTCAGTTTTCAAAAAACACATCCTCTCCCCTCTACTCTTGAATTCTTGAACCCAAATGATGACCTTCCAAAGTCTTTGCTTTCTCCTGTAATACTTATAACGTGCTTGGCCTAAGTTGAAGCACCTGCCGAGTGATACATAATGTTGTCTTCAAAAATTTTTAAAATAAATTTTATTGCCCCTTCATCCAATTTTTCCAGAAAACTTTTTTTTTTTTTTTTTTAGTGGTGGTTGTAGGGGCACATAGCACACAGCAACTTTTATAAAAACTCTGTCTCCTACTCCTTAACACCCTAAAGCCACTTGCAACCTCTCTTTTTTTTGAACAAAAAAAATCTTGCTTATCCATGCACCAAGTTACACACAACCTTTCGGGGCTTTGACCTGCCCTGTCTAGACCACGTGACCCCTCCCATTTCATCACATTCCTGGGCCAACAGTCCCCACCCCGCCCGCCTGTGTGCACCGTAAGCAGCCCTTTGGAGACCTGTCCTTTCTTGTGGCCTGTTTACTCTTGAGAATAGGCCTCTGGAGCCGGGGTGCTGTCTTTGAAGGTGCTGTGCTGGCTAAGCCCAAATGCTTTGTTACAAACAGGAAAAGGGAGGAGGCCTTGAACCCTTTCCATGTTCTTCCTCTTTACTGTGATGCCAGGCTTGTGGTCAACTCTGCTAACTCTCTGGCATCCTGTAGCTGGTGACGCTGTCACCCGCTGGTGAAGGGCAACTGTTCCGTGTTTTGATTCTACATTCGGGTTTGCTCCTTAGTTGCGCTGGATAGAATTTCTTCGTAAAGCTCCCGGTCCCGTGGAGTGTATACAGGCTTTCTCAGCTAATTAGCGAGTCACCCCGGCTGTGCCCACGCTGGTTGATGACACCCGAGTAAAACCGGACACGCCTTGGAGCGACAGGCTGTGTGAACTGACGCTAAAGGAGCCCTGCTGCCTTTTCCTCTTCTGCTCAAAATATGTTTAATTGTAGTTCTCCTTCCAAAGTACAGATAACGCTAGTGATTAAACGAAAAACAAAAAATGAACTCTAACAAAACAAAAAACAAAACAAAACTGGTACTATAGCAAGGCAGATAGGAGATAATCACTGGCCATTAAACAAAATTTATTTCCAGAGTCAATATAGAGTTGTATGGGTTTGAAAGCACAGAATAATGTTATTTTTATCTTCCAATCTAGTTCCACATATGGCAGTCCTGCTGAGCACTGTGACCAGGCAAAGTTGAGGGACTTGTTACAGTGAGCTTATTAGCTGCAGTGGGATCTTGTTCCACTTAATTTGTGCCAGGAGGCTGTTATACGCAAATCACTAACATGGTACAGAGTTGGTTACAAAAGAAATATCAGGACACAATGGAGAGCTGTCTCCACATTCTTCTAGAAGTCTCTCAATGGTATCATTTAACCCTATTAGTTTTTGGAGACATGTTAAAAATTACCTGCCATGCTCTCTCATTAAAAAAGGAAATTTTAGGTATATAAATGTTTTTATCTCTATGTTGTATACCTGAAACTAATATTGTACATCAACTGTAATGGGAAAATAAATTAATTAAAAAAGGAAATATTTTTGATATTTTAGATGAAATTAAGGTCACAATATCTAACATCCTGGGTAATTCATGTGAGGTATCGCTTTGAGAAATCTCAGAATGATAACTCATCCTTAACCAAGCAGCATGCGGGTCCCCACCACAGTCTGGTTTGCTTTGTACTACTTGGCTTCAGTTTATTGGGCAAGAGATTGGCACCTCTCTGAAGGGTACCTGACATAGGTGCTTTGACATGGCACAAGGATTCTGCTCAGTAGGGATACTTTTTGGGGAAAGATGGTCGGCTATGTCAGACACATGTTCTCTCTACTTTTTGGACCCTTTTTTGAAATCACAGAAGAAAGACACGCAGTCAGCTACATCAGGGATGGAAGTAGATTAGGCAGAGGGCTTCATCCAATTGAGTGGTCATCTTACAATAGGACTTATATTTTCCTAGGACTTCCAGTCCCAGTTAGGAATTTATGGCTGTATTTACATGTCTTATCAGATGTTTTCTGGCACAACTGAAATATTCCTGACAGCTTTCCTAGACTAGGAGCCCAGAGCCGTCATCATTTCAACTTGGCAGGTGCAGTGCAAGAAGTCCATTCGGGTTGTCACTCCAAGCTCTGGCTCTGGCACCACTGACATCTTTTAGCGAACCTGGTTCACTTGTTCAGGGAAAATGTTATTGCACTAGTTTCTCTGTATTCCGAAAAGCAGTGTTCTGCACTAAGAAAGCTTTAATGATTTATGATTTCAAGAGGCCAGTAAAGAAGATATTTATGTGTGGGGGGGAGTGGGTGGGCAAGGGAGGCGAGAAGAGACCTGGGAGCTGTGTGTGTACAGAGGATCAATTCGCATTTTTCAGGCCAAATAGAAATTTTGCAGAGCCAGTGAGCTTTGAAAACCGTGAAGATATTTTAAATAGCCTCTCATGTTCTGCACACTTTTATATAACTCCACTGCTTAGTCAACTACAGTTGAGTGCACAGAATATCCACATTTAAAAAAATAATTTCTCTACCAACGTGTGGCATCCATTTTTCATCTCACTGGTAGCTTAATGTCCGATAAATTATTTAAAATCAGAAATTAAACCACATGTGGATATGGCCTAACAACTGGACTTCTTTTCTGCTTTTTAAAAAAATTATTCAATATATATCAATTGAATGCCTCCTGTGTTTGATGCCTTGCCAAGTGAAACTTCCACTAGAGCAAGAGTCTGGGCATCTGCATACAAACAGAGCACCTGTTATTTGTCTGCATATGAGATGCTAATCCTTTGATGAAGAAGGAATTTCCCCAAGTCCTGGTGACACACTCCCTCCTGTACTGGCATGGCTGGAAGTTGAGTGGAAAATGATTCAGATGTACTCTCTGACCTTACAGACCTTTTCTGTTTTCCTCATAATAATAATGATATTGTAACATTGATGATAATGGTGATTTGGAGCTTGCCAAAAATGGTTTTATTAACTAAGCAGACGCGGGAAAAAATGCAACATGGATGAAGCATACTAGAATTCTTTGATAAAAGTCTCCCTCTGTCTGGCAAATAATGCTAAGAAAACTCCGCTTCTGATTGCCGGCCATCATTGTATCACTGGAAGTGTTTCTAAGACCTCCTGCCTTCAAAACAAAGACAGGAGTCAATGGCTCAAAACTGGCATGCATGTGATCACGGCAAAGACCATTTCACATTTTCAACGTCACTTAAAGACAAACTTTAGCTGTCTTCTTATTGAGATTTACTTTTGAACAAAATTTAAATTGACATGATTTTGCACATTTGGATTGATTTTAATTACATTTAGGAAGTAGCCATAAATATTTGCATGGAAAGTTCAAGTGAGCTCAGCAGAATACAAATTTTCGTAATGACTTTATTTTTTAAATTTTGACTTGGTAAAGGAACGCCAGTGTAAATACACAATTTGGTAGTGAGGCTTATGTGCTTTTTGGAAGAGGATCCATATTTTTAAAAAATATCAGATTCCCAAAGGGATCTAGGTCCCAAAGAAAAGTTATGCATCACTGCATTAAACTGTGGACTTTGGGGAAATGTTTTGTGTTAAGAATACAAGGTCTCACATAGTTTCCTGTGAGAAGTGGCTGTTCAACAAATGTTGGCTGAGTGAAACCGCTGCCTGGGAGTAATTACTTAATGCTTTGCATTTAGAAGAATTCATTTCCTCTCATGCACCCAAACTGTTCCATAATGTGACAGGTAATTCAGCTTCAAAGCAAAGCAGACCTGTGTATAGAATGAGGGGAGAAGACGAACTAGTTCATTAAAACCAGTGACTACTATAAGTGTGTCTCTCAGTATTATAAAATCTTGCTTCAAAATTATGTTTATTTATTTATGTTTTGTGAGACAAGGCAATGTAAGGACAGAGCAGCTGTGTAAAACTGCCAGTTGTGTAAGGATGCAAGAAATACTTTTGAGGTCAAGGGGGGGGGGGATAAAGATCCAATTATTGGTTTATATCTTCCTCAGTCTCTCCTCCCTGTTTCACCCACTGTCTCCCTTTGCTCTGTGTTGGGCTGTGTCCCCTGTTCCCCCCCCCCTTCTCTCACCTCGCTGGCTGAGCCCCTCTCTCTGTTTTCATGTGTTAGCACTCAGCCTCAGATTACAGGAAAGCTATAGCTCTGTAAATGGCCTGAGGGAGGGACAGGTTCACATTTCATTCGCCTGGAAATTTAGAATTACAAATTAATCTACAGGAAACAATTGCTTGAGCAATTTAAAACTGATGTGGGCAACAGTCCACACATCCCCGTACAGTGGACGCCAAGGCAGAGTGATGGAGGGGGCTGGGTGCTGTATTGTGCTGTTTCCTGCAGGGCCTCCGAGAACATTTTAGCTTCCTAGAAGGGTTAGTGAGGTAATTGAAAATGTTTATAGCATTATGCTTCTAATACAGCTACATTCATTTTCGACTTGATGAAATTATCAGCTATTTAACAGCCTTTTATGTTGTTTTGACTGCAACATTTTCATTTATGCCTTAATGCAAAAATGTCAACTGTAGAATTCCTGTTTGCTAGTGGGGTTGGGTTGTAAAAAGGAGCTTAGATAATGTGATATATATATATATATATGGAGTGCTCTCATAAGATAGGAGCTACTTTTGACTTTGAGAATTACTAAAGCATTTAATTTCTCTTTCATTTATTTAGCATCCGCTTAAAACACTTAGTCATGTGAAAAGACCTCACTCAGATCCAGTGTATTTTACACTGAAGGTAAACAGTTGTGAGCGCAGGTTAATGAGCATTTTTATGTACTTTAGTTTATTCTGTTTTATTATATATGGTATGTGAGCGACATTCCAAGGAGTGAAATAAAGTAGTGATTTTATATAAAAAGTTTTCTTCATTTTGAGAACTTTTGAAATTAAGAATCACAGGGTTTTTTTCCTCTTATTTTCTTAAGGGCCTTATTATTAGAGGGTAGGCCCAGCTCTAGATATGGTTAATTCTGAATTGTATATATTTAGACTTCATTATGCAGACAATATTTCAGGTAAATTTTTTATTAATGGTAGCATGCTATTACTACAGTATTACTATTCTCGGTAATGCCTGGTCTTTGTTGACACCTCTCTCATTCCATTAGGACTCAATTAGAGACATGGCTCAGCAGAGTCCCAGTGGAGTGGGAGCAGGGAAGGAGAGAATGTTTACAACAGAAGGACCGGGGATGGTTTGGGGCGTTGCCCTGGGATTGAGGAAAGGGTAGGATGTCAGTGGCAGGGGTACAGGAAGAACATTCCAACCACACTTGGAGCAACGACGTGGTGAGGGCAATGTGCACGGTTAGGATATTGTGAGGAGTTGCTGAGAGTTCCTAGGAGCCTGGGACACGTGGTCATGGAGTGATATACCGGAGAGAAGATTGAAAAGGCATTACGGGCCCAGCTGGCGTGGCTCAGAGGTTGAGCACCGACCTGTGATCCAGGAGATCGCGGTTTGATTCCTGGTCAGGGCACATGCCCGGGCTGCGGGCTTGATCCCCAGTGGGGGACATCAGGAAGCAGCCGACCAATGACTTTCTCGTCATTGATATTTTTATCTCTCTCTCCCCTTCCCTTCCTCTCTCTGAAGTCAATATATGTCTATATATATCTCTCTATATATATGTTTAAAAGAGGGCATTATGGGAAAGGCGGATTGAGGCAATATTGTGGAAGGTCTAAAACAAGATAATGAAACGTGTGAAACTTTTCACTAGCTAATGGAAAGTCATTGAGGACATTGGAACCCAGGATATCACAGTCGATTTTCTAACCAACTCAAATCTCCTCCCCCAGAAATATGAAAAAGGGAAGGAAGGAGTAGAAGAGTTGGGCAGGTGTGACTTAGCAACTATTTCCCCACTTCTTTGTTAAGACCAAAGAATATCTAAAAAAAGAAAAAAATGGTTGCAGAATGTCTTAGGACACTTATTATGAAGACTCTAAACCTTTGGTTTTTAAGTTTCTTTACTAACCCCATGTCCTTTCCTGTCTTTTTCTTCCCCTTTCTGCTGGCCACTGTCCTCTCACCTTTACTTACCCTCATGGTGGTATTATTATCACCAACATTTTTGGAACCCAGTTCCAATTTTCTTAGACCTGAAGATGCTCTTATTTGGCTGGATATGAAACAATATAACTTAACCTCAGTTCATCATGACCGAACAACTATTTTAATTTTTTGCTTAGGTCTGTAGCTCTGTAATTCTAACCTTCTCATTGCCTGGCAATACTTTTCCCCAGTTTAAGGAGTACTGATCTCGACGGATGGGACACTGACCCTTTCAAGTAGCCTATATTATTACAAGCCTCTAATAGGAAATTAATAGCTCCGATCTTATTTTCTAATGGCACTTACAACTTATGGGATTCATTAGTGAATGAGCCCCTTTAATGACAGAAGCTTACCAAAGAGTACAGGAATTTTAGTTTTAAGTTCAAAGCTGTGTTTCAAAATAGAACGAAGGTGTTTGTTGAATTGAGTAGCTTAGCCTCAGTCATAGACAAATCTCTCACTCAAAAATATTCTTGTTTTTCTTTCCTTGCTATTTGTCTGCTGATGAATTCCTTGCTACCCACTTTCTTTCCATGGACAACTAACCAATATATTTAGTCTCTTCCACCATGAAGGGAACATAAAATACAACATGACTTTTATACAGTATTTTTTATTTATAAAATTGACCTTTTGCTTGAATGGACAGTTTTCCTCTTTATATTTGATGCATACACCCGGGAACACAATCAGAAGATTCCTATTGATTGTTCTGAAGCAATTTAGTTCTGGTCATGGTTGTACTGGATTTGCAATTATACCGAGGAGAGGCTTTATTGACGGGTCTGGTAATTACCACACAGACATCAGATTCAGCCGGAGGTGAAACTAACCTACATCTCCATGTTGGTATTCCTCCTATAAAAGATTTGCACGGATTCTCTCAAACTATAGATGAGCAACACATGAGGCTACATTTTAGTCACAGCAAGATATTTCACTGTGCAGCTCATTTACTTTTGAGTCTAAGCAGCTTAAAGTACTGACCTAGGAAAAGTATACATTGGGAAGGTTAATTATTGACCTGACAGTTTTGTCTAACAAAACAAATAGGTCAGTTTTTGTATTAAAACAATGGTTTCTGGACAGGTCTTATCAATAGATGGATTACTCTTGCATATGTTTAATCAGACCAAATGTGGTCTATTAAATAGTAACTCTATTTTTAATGTAGAGAGTAACTCTCTACATTAAATGTATAGAGTAACTCTATTTTTAATGTAATTTTTAATAGTTTATGTTAAATAACTATTTGTGCATAGCCCCCTAGCAAAAACAATATGTTATACTTTACAAAAAAGAAATGTTTTATGCACACTAAACTGAGGTATAATTGGTAGTTTTGGGTAAGAAATTCAATGGAACATGTATGTAAATAAAGTTCATGTGCAATGGATACTGTTGTAATTTGCTAGTTATTAATAGGAAAGAAGCAAAGGGGAGGCCAGACATTATAGGCATGTTCCGTGCAAAACACTGCGGGGAGAACTGGACAAAGGGAAGACAGACACATGCAGTAAAGTTGGGGTGACATAGGGAAGATCCTTGCCTGTCATCACACCTGGGAACAGAGATGGTTGGCCAGAATGGGTGTGTTCGTTGCAAGGGCTCAAAGATTTGGGATATATAATCCCCTAAACAAAGGAGTTCATTGTCTTGCTTCCTCTTAGCATGTACTTGGGAAGGAAACTCAACACTGGCTTTGCTTTTAGCTTTACTGAAACTCCAGCTGTATTTATTCTGTGACTAGACGAAGGGAAATAGGACTTTCTGAAAACCAAGGGATGTAAATCCATGGAAATGAAAATTTCTGCCATATCTCATTCTCCCAACTATGCTTATTCCAGCGGTACTCCAAGAACCCCACTCCCACTAGCAATGGGGGAAGGCGAGGCATGTTTTTCTCTGATAACAGAACTAACACTCTCTTTTACTTTACACCAAGCCTGAATATACAGAAAAATGTGCTAATGTGACAATCCATTCGTCCATTTTCAGAGAAGCTTGGCTTAACTATAGACAGCAATGTATGCACACAGAAATTAGGAAATGACAAATATATTATTCATACTTGGCATTTGATTAATATAAATTTATAATCTGTTCAAACTAATTCCCAAATAACCATGTTATTTTGCATCTTTCATAATATGCTTACTTTTTAAAAATATATTTTATTGGTTTTAGAGAGAGAGGAAGGGAGAGGGAGAGAAAGAAACATTGATGAGAGAGAAACATGTATCAGCTGCCTCCTGCCTGCCTCCGACGTGGGATCAAGCCCACAGCCTGAGCATGTGCCCTGGCCCGGAACTGAACCAGCAGCCTCTCGGTGCACGGCAGGATGCTCAACCAATTGAGCCACACTGGCCCGGGCATAATATGCTTACTTTGGTTTTCTAATTGAAATTAATATGACCAGAGTAAACAATAAGAATATTTTAAATGATACTCTTTATGTCCAGAACATGAATCTATTCTCTATGATTCACTGATACAATAGGCCCTCAGATTTTATTTGTTTTAAAAAACAAATAATTATTATTATAACTTGAAAGTTCAACAGGAAAACATTGTCAGCTACTTTTTCCTATAGAAAAAAAAATTCATTTAATTTGCAAAGTCCAAATACTTTTTGTTTTGTTTGCTTTTGGTCAACTTTAGATCCATTGTACCTGGGTCAGAAGTTGGTTTATTTCACCAAAAATTAAATGTGGACTATGAAGTACAATAGTTCTAGTATCAATAGAAAAACCCTTATAGGGGTTGTATTCCTATCTTTCTGGGCAGAACTGTTTGGACTATAGAGTTTAGATAGGATGGTTCCTCAATGAGAGATCTATCCAACAACTGAGAAATTTGTCATAGAACTAGGAGATCTTGATCCCAGCCACAAAAGCACCTGCTTAGGATTTAGACCTACTCTAGAAGATGTAGCCCAACCATCTCCAATCCATCAGACTCTCACATGGACTAGCCTGTTGAGAAATCTGCATTTGCTACCTTCTGGGTAAGACAATAATTTAGAACACCAGCTTTGAGGAGCTATACCAGTTACTCAGGGATAAAGCTGGTTTTGATAATTTCAATGTGGTCTCATTAACACAGGGAAGAGAAATACTCAGCTGTGTGGTCACAGGATGCACACAAATCTCTCCATAGTCATTTTATCACGAGTGCCTTTGGTCTCTCAGGGTGCTTTATAACAGAGTACAGATGGTCCAGTACAAACCCATCACCACCACTCAAAAAAACATCGTTAATCAGGGGAGACATCAAAAGTATCAGCTTGATATCCTGGAGGAGAGGTGACAGGAGCAGACATGGTGCTGTTTCTGACATGCTAGGGTGCCACTCAGAAGGGAGGCTTTCTCCATTGGCAGGCAGACGGCACCGAGGCCTGAACAACATGGGTGAGCAAAAGTTTTATCTAAAGTATTCAGAAAATTTGGGCTGGAGCGAATGTTTGGTTTAAATTAAGTGGATAAGAGACTCAATCCTCATTTTGTTTTTGTTGACAGGGCTGAATTGATCAACTTAGAAAGAAGGGCAACAAATATATCCTATTTGAGACTCTTCTAAACATGTTTGTAGAGATTTACGACTATTTCCAAAGGTCATATAGGGAGATGTTAAATATAGAATATCTTATCTCTTTAACTGGACTCTAAATTCCTGTCAGTTAGGGATTATCATGTTTCTTATCTGATCTGCACCTTTCATATTATGGAGCACATAGGGACCAATTTAGGAACGTCTGTGAAATAAAATTATTGAATAGTCACATTTACTGTTGTTGTCTTCTTTTGCTATGGAATATTTTAACCCCTCCTTTTCTGCAGATAAAATTCTAGGGCTTTTTTTTCCTTTGGTGATACAGAATTACCAGTTCAAAATAAAAAGTCTGAACTAAGTCAAAGCATCCAAGTTAATTTAAAAAAAGAGATGATTTTGCAGCCAGATCAAAAGACATTGTGTAATTTTAAAGGAAACATAAAGTTAAAATGAAGTAGCAATGGGAAATGAGACAAGTAACCCATTTCTTCCCCACTGAGTGGAGGTGCTTTTGACGTGGTCGAAAATCACACAACAACAGTGATATACACAATTATCTCGACATTTGGATATTTTTTATTTCAATGATCTTTCAGCAGCTCATATTGTCTCTGGACAGCTCTACGCCTTGTGACATTTCCCTGATCATTTAAACCATTTAGCTTCTGCCAGCAGTCAGAGAACAAAGAGAAATGCAAATGCACAGGTTTTAAAACTAGGAGTGAAAACCACCCTCTAGGAGAGGGATCACACTTTGAGTATAATAGGGAAGAAAACACAACACAGCATGTGCCCGCTCTACCTAAAATATATAATATATATTAAGATGCCATACTTAAAATTTTAAACACAGAGTTAATTGGCTGCTGAAAGTTCATATCACACATTTTAATCTGATTTTGCCAGGGTTTTAGGGAATGATTTACTTATAGTTGTAAAATTTATTTAGAATGTTTAATACAATGTGATGAGATTGAACCAGATGGGCCTTTTCTTTACATATTTGGTGCTTGGACATTTTTGAACCCTATTTGAAGGGACAGCTTCTGAATTTTCTCTCCAACACATCTGCACATCTCCACTGCGTGCGTGGAGTGGGCAGGTGACACACAGACAACCGCGTAGCCAGGTTTCCCTGCGCTGTTCACACAGCACAGGGCACGAAGGGCCGGCATCTTCCCGCTGCGGCTGTTTGCCGGCGTTGGAGATGGGGAACGAGTGGGCCTGAAGAATGCTGAACCCAACTGTTGCTCATGTCATTAAAAACTCAACTAGGCAGAAAGCTAGGGATGGAGCAGTTGACAAAGATAAAGCCGAGAGCTCTGTGGCTTATCCTTAATTAGGTGCTGGCACTGGTTCTTGTCAAACAAGGGAAAGAGTGCGCGCAGAAGGCCGACGGCACCGACAGCCCGGTCGCAGGCGGACGCGGCGCGTTCAGGCGGGCACCGAAAGGGATTTAGATAAGTACCCGAGGTAACAAGAATCGAAAAAGGAAGATGAGAGCCACGGAAGCTTTAGATGAATTGCAACGGAGCGCACCTTTATTACGGCTTATCAGCCTCCAGGCAGCTACCAACCCGCCTTCCTGGTGCATTCCTCTTCCTGCTCCCCTGGATTAAAGGTCAGGGTAACTCAAATTTATATGCTCTGTCTGCTGCCTCCAGTGTCTCCCGGTGCTCACATGTATGCACCGCACCTCTCAGGAGCTGGCTATTTCTGGCACGAAGCTTCTACTCCTTGAATGAAGCAAAGGCCTTTTATCAACGAAAAAGTTCTATTTCTTTAAAATAAGTATCTTGTGGGAAGAATTGCAAATAATGCAGCATGAAAAGGTCATAAATAGACGCATGGCAATGGGCCAGAGCTCTAATCACTCTCATCCATAATTTTGGTTCTATTTTGCGTCTATTTGACATGTTCAGATAGCTAATATTCTGGCTTATTAGAACACTGTCTATATGTATTCTTAACGTACACAAAAGCTGTGTGTTTTCATAATATGTAGAAGCACTTCAGACGGTAAGCTGTGCACATTGCCGCTAGCAGATGGTAGCTCTTATCACAGATAAAAGCACATATATATGTTTCTGTAGCTACACCCTCGGAGAGAACGGATAAGAGAAGAATCCTTTCCACATCACAGCTTACATTACCCATCTACTTAGGCAGCAAACAGCATATGTTTTACTGCTGTGGAAAGGCAGTACTTGAGAGGAAAATATGATGAAAACTAACTTAGAAATAACCTGATGGATAAATACAAAAAAGGATGCTAATTGGAAGCTAGGGGTGTGTGTATGTATGGAGGGGGCGGGGAAGACTTACCACGTTCAAAAAGTAAGACAATAAAGAATATGTCTTAGGGTTGCCAAATAAAATGCAGATGCCCAGTCAAATTTTAGATGAACAATTTTTTAGTATAAGTATGTCCCAAGTATTGCATGTTCCGTGGCTCATACAATATTTGGGGTACACGTATACTAAAATATCCTGAGTTCTTTATTTGAAATTCACATTTAAATGGGTGTCCTATATTTTTATTCGCTAAATCTGACAACCATGGTTTTTAGCTGCTGTTATTAAAAGGTTTTAACCAATGCTCCTCGTGCTGCAGATGAAAGGAAGAGGTCAACAGGCACATCTATTTGGGAAGGGTATGATTCCAGGCTCTTTCTGTGCACACGAAACCAGCGAGGGCCTTGAACATTTGTCTGAATGATGCAGTCAACAACAGAGCCAGAATGGATAATTGAGGACACAGAGCTTCCCCTCCCCCACCCCACTTCCCCCAGAGGTTTAGATCCTGGTTTGGAACTAGCCGGATAATTGTTTCACTTTATATAACTCAGCTCTTTTTTCTTTTTTTCATTTATGAATTTGGTTTATTATTTCAGACTGAGATCTATTTGCGCTCGTAAAAAAGGAGACAGACTTTAAACACTCCACATGTACACATTTGTATTCTTATGGTGAGATCAGCATCCAACTGGAAGGTTAAATGGAGTTCAGATAATGTCTTTTTTTTTTCATTCTTTGCTCTGGCTTTTGTCTCATGTCTTTCAGCAAAACTGAATAAAGATGTCTCCATTTTACACCAAAAGATTCAATTACTTTCCCAATGCTGGGTAAACATGTGCAGATGAACGATCTTAACAAATGTATTTTGATTCCACACAAACTTATGTGACACTTTTGTTTTCTCTCTCCAAGAGCAGAGAATAGGTTCCAGCCCCTCTCTGAGCCTGAGCCTGGGCTGCCGCGAGCAGTGGGCCTTTGGCAGGCGGCCAACCAGTGCGTGCAGCCGGGAACCTCCGGGCCCATCTGCTCGGGCGCAGCGGCTTCCACTCCGGGTCAAAAGCAGGGAGCCGGCAGTATTACCATTACACTAATCTGTAAAGACATTTTCACCGGCCCGGCAGGCTAATGTTACACAGGCTTTGGAGGCTTCCAGGGCAAGGAGCAACAGCAACTGCCAGGGGAAAACTCCGTGGGCAGTGGACCCTCCCTGAGAGTACCCCAGGCTGAGGCTAGGTGGATGCTTCTAAGGGGGGAAGAAATGGCTCTTGAGGAAGACAACTTGCTATCTTGTTAAGCAGGTATTTTAAGCACAGCTTTGAGTCAGATATTTAGCAATACCATCTCTCATTCTTTTTCTTCCTGTTTATTCTCGTGTCCCCAAATCTTAAGCACACGCATTCACACACACACACACACACACACACACACACACACACACACACACACACATCCTCAAAGGAGGCTAAATAATCCATGAAGGCTACAATTGCCATGAAAAAATCTAGATTGTTCACAGTATAACCTTGGTGTTATAAAATCATAACCATTCCTAAGCCCTTAAAAGGGTTTTAAAATAAAAGTAAGCCTATGGCTAACCTCTTCCCCACTGGTCCCACCCCCATCCCTATTTGCTATTTTGCTGTTTGAAGAAAACATGCTCAGTTTGGGGTTACACAACTCTGCAATTAATTGCGCGTTAAAAACAACCTACCAAGGACTTTTTTACAGGCCCTCAATGGAAAATACATGGAAGGGAAACACTCTGAAAGCAGATTAATGTATACAATGGAAATTTAATACCAGTAACAAAAAAGGGTCTTTTTCATTTCTCTAGTTATTTGGTTGGGGGGAAAATGCAGTTTGAAGATTCATGCCTTTAGGCACATCAGAAACCATTAAGAACTACATTTCAGGAAATTGTAATGAATAAAAATTCAATTTAAACGGCTTTTTAGCAGGAGAAGAAAAATGTTTGTCTGGAAATGAACTATTCACAACCCCCCACAATTAGGAAGTATACAGCTATGTTTTCTACTCTAATTTAAAGTTCTGCAGAGTTGGCATAAAAATTACTTTGTGCTAGAATAATAGATTTTCCTTTAGATGAAAATACACTACCTCTATAACGTAAAAAGTAACAAAATATACACATCATTTCAATTTTATTTCATTATAACATAAGTGAAAACCTAGGGTTATATATTCTGAAGTTTTCACTTCTATTTTTTAAAACTTAAATCTGAAAGCTGTTTAAAAATTAGTAAAGCCATTGGATTTTTCAATCTCAGAAAATAAAAAAGAAAATTTGGCAAGCAATTTTATTGTACTGATTAACACTTCCTGGGCCTTGCCATATTTCTTGTCATAAAAATTCACTTATAAAAGGAACTAAACTTGCATAGAATAGAAAAACCCCATTTTTTTTTTTTTTTTTAGATAGTTCCAAGTCTAAATGGAAAATTCACACAGGGCACAGATAAATGAATATGCATGAGTCTCCATGCTTTGATATACATACGATTTCTCATCTACAAAGACCAGTTTGGAAGACTTGTTATCTGACCAGAAAAGCCTGTAGTCAGTTGAGATAAAGGAGACTGACTCCAATCCCCTCAGCCTTTGCAATTGCTTTATATTCTAATCACTGCACTAAGCATCTGTCCCCGGCAGGCAGCTTGTTCAATCTAGCAGATAACAAATGCAGCCGATGGTGGCTGTGCGGGCCTTCCCGCGCGGGAGGAGCTAGCGTTCCATTCCTCTGATTAAACAGGCAGCGGGAAAGTGCTCTCAGAGCTGTAATTGCCTCCGTTATGAAACATCTTCACCTGTTAGCCAAAGCTAAGTTGAATCACAGCAGAAATTATTAACAGTGGCTGTTTTCAAGCCAGCTTAATTTGAGCTGCTGCTGCTGTGCACTTAACACAGATGAATAGGTGTGCAGGACGAGAGCCTAAGCGGAGATGACACCCCAATGAATATTTGCTCGCAGCCCTGCTGTGGGGAGCTGGCCTGCACAACAACAGATGATTGTTAAAACCAAAAGGGGGGCCGGAGGGGGCACTGGACAGGACCAGCTCTTCCGCCGTCACCCCCCTGCTCAGGAGAACTTCCTGACTGATGGCAGCTTTTGACAGCTACATCATTTTTTCAATTAGTTTCCACAAATGTTGGCAAACACAAACTGTTTCGAGGGGGGTGGTGGTGAACAATGGTGTTAGAAACACTACCCTGCTTCAAACGTGGCCAGAAACACTTTTTTTTTTTTTCAGAGAGCTGAAAAGGCATTAAAATTTAATGGTCTGCTTTCATTTTCTCTGCAGTGTGCTTGGAGATGATTATAAATTACAGCATTCTGCTTACTTTTGACGGAATAAGTCATGTATCAGCATTTGATTTAGAAGCAGTGTATGCTTGACATATGAAACGCATCTTGCGGATGTGATTTATCACAGAGCTCCTTTTTCCTTCCAGAAGAAAACAGCTGCACAGGAGGGTCAGCCTGTGACAGGGACAGCCATCTCTGCTGTGGGGGCAGGGCCGTGGCTTCAGAGAGTGAATCTGAACTCTGAAAAGTCTGAAAATATTGGTATTTTCCAAATTGATTAATCTTCTGTTTGCTCTTGAAAGTTCAGCATTGCTGCCAAACATTTCCCTTTCTCTCTCTCTTTTTAAATTTGTCTGGGAAAAGATGAGCATGGCATTACTGGGTATGGGAATCTGTGCCCAAAGTTGGTGCAGGGTGTCATCAGGCAAGATGTTCTCCTGTAACCGCAGGACCCTCTGGGAAGCTGCTGGTTTACAGGGTCTCGGATGCAATACGGTTGGCCTAGGAGAGAGGCTGAGGGCGGACGGGGCATTTTGCAGTTGGATGGGTGGGGGCTAAAGAAATGGAACATAAAGAACCCGAGTCTTCTGTCAGATGGTGTATTTCTTTGCCTTTCAGGTTATTTCTGCTGGTGGGCAGAGCAGCAACATGGCCAATCCATTTATATCAGCATCTCTTTACTATCAGCTCTGCTGGCTTCAGCCAAAACAACTGTGTGGGGACCCATGGTCCCTAAATCACTAAATGCTTAACCAAACCATTGGCCGGGCCATGTTTTAGTTATCAAGTCTGACTAATAACTATAGCAGAGCTGTAGAAATCCCACATATTACTTCAAAATCATGTTTCATGGGACAAGGTGGAACTTGGAAATATATTCCCCTTCTTTGTTAATTTATCCTTATAAAATCAAACATACACGTCACCTCATCTCTTCTGTGTAGACTTGTCGATACCTGCAGTTGGTTACTCACGACCTTATATGTTTAAGCAGTTTATTTTAGTACTTGTGACTTGGTACTGTAATTACCTGTGTTCTCTCTTCCTGCCATACATTATCTTCTCAGGTCCAACTCTTAACAATTTTTCTCTCTTCGGTCACTCGTATATACAGTCTGGCACAAATAGATCCTCAATAAAATTTTTGAGTGAATTAATGTTGAATGGATGAATAAATGAATGAATTTCTTTTAGTTTAAAGGAAAAATTGAGAGTGTATGGCAGAGCTAACAATAGTCCCTTAAATCCGTTTCTTATTTTTAAATGGAAAAAGAAGTCCTAGTTTTCAGCTGGGCACATGACTTTTTGGAATAAATTCTTCATTTCCCAGCCTGCCTTGCAGCTAAATAGGATTGTTTTCCAGATCTAGTCAATGGGAGAGAGATAGAAATGGTGCCGTAATTTAGTAGGTGACCTTTATGCATGGCTGGGAAGAGGTGGCAATGGCTGGAGCACTAGCAGTCATTTTGGACTCGAGGGTGCTGTTGGTATTGAAAGCCCTATACAGCAGAACAACATGATAGAAGGAATTAGAGGCTTGGATACTACAGAGAGCACATCGGCCCCAAACTTATTACTTCCAGGTTTCTTGAACGTGGGAAGGGGAATAAACCCCAACATCAAACGGTGTGTGAATTGAAATCCTTCCTATAGTTTACCAGTAGGACCAGCCATATAATAATATGTGAGATTCAGTGCAAATGCTTTTTAAACAGAGGAGCTCTTTCAAAAATTACTAAGAATTTATTATTAGAAAGCAACAGCAGAGATTAAAGGCCAGAATGCTGTGTATGGAGCCACTTCTGCTTACAGGGCCTGATATTATTTGACTCCTCCAAAACTTCTCTAAACCCATTTTGTACTAATCCCTTCCGCACGTATTAGATGTTAGCCACACCAGTCTTCTTTCTTCTTCCTTTCTGTTTCCTGAACATACCAGGTTCTGTTCTGCCTTAGGACGTTTGCACTTTGCTATTCTAAGCTTGGAACTCTCTGCCACAGATAATTACAGCGCTCCTGCCCAGGCTGGCTCCTGCTCTGCCTTATGAAACAAATCAGTATTAAGGCCTATAGCAAAGTCCTTTCCAGCACCTTCTCACCCCAGTATTATGGCGTCTTCTTATTTCTGCCAGGGCACACCTATGCCAATTTCTAATTATACTGCTTCCTTTTAAAAATGAAAGAAACCTTCTGACTCAAATGTTGGCCTCCCGAGGACAGGTGCATTCTGTGTCTTACTCGCCCAGAAGAAAGCACAGTGCTCACTGAGAACACAGTAGGAGCGCTCTAAATATCTGGTCTGTGGCAAATGAAGGCAACTTCAAGTATGTGAGCATTTGACCTAGATCACTGGGGTTCAAGTGTAGATTTCTCAGTGTTTTGGTGTTTTTTTAAAACATCTTTACCAATTATTCTATAATTACTTGATTTTCTCTATTTGGTTATGTAGAAGTGGCCATGCAAAGATAGAGTTTATTTGTGTAATTATTTCCCAGACTTGTCAGGTGTGTGTGAAAGAGGAGGGATTTCCTCTCTGCTGGACCTCAGTTTGTACTGCATTTAACACACACACACACACACACACACACACACACACGCACGCACACACACACACACACACACCCACCCACCCCTGAGAATCAAAACTGCCTACTCCTTCCTCCCACAGCTTCCTGTCTCCATTAACATGACCACCCGATGCACTCCTTGTCTTCGTTGGCATAACTGCACGATCCCAGGAGAGTCCTGCCCAGGAAAATAGCCCAACTGTTTGCCACTTTCCGAAATAGTCATCACTCCTTCAATAGAAAGCATCAACAGATAGTTTTTGCCCAAAGACTCTTTGAATCCCTTGCCTCAAAAATCCTTACTGGCTGTTTCCACCAATCCTCAGCTGTTATATCATGACCCTTACCCATTCCTAATCAAGTCTCTGCATTGGGAGATCCACTGCACACTAAACTTTCCACTTTCAATAAATTCTGACTTTGCTTTCCTCTTTCCAAGATGCTACCAAAGGTAAGGTGGTGTTTTCCATCACTGTGGTGAGCAGCTCAGCTTTATGTTCTCAAAAGATCATGTTGCTAATATTTGGGGAGCCAGCAACTGACAACCCTAATGATGTTTTTTTAAAACGTGAATTTATAAATTTGATTTTTCAGGGTGGTCATTTGCAATCTAATTAGAGAGATAAAAAGAATGATCTCTCTCCCTCTCTTTCTCTCTTTCAGTTCTTTTTCTTACAGGCATATGAAGGTCAAAGTTTTACATAAATGGTGACATATTATGATACTTATGTAAGTCAGAGTATCCAAAACATATCTCTAAGCTGTCACTGTCCAGTATGTAAGCCATTAAGCATATGGGGCTATTGAGCATTTAATAAGTGCTTAGTCTGAATTGAGATGCGATGTGCAAAATATACACCAGATTCAATGATTTAGTATGAGAAAAGAACATAAAGTGTCTAATGTTTTTATATGAATATATTGCAATGTAATATTTTGGATATGTGATAGAATACTTGAACATAATATAATACATGGATATAATGTATGATATATAGATTAAATATAAAGTCATATATATTATTAAAATTAACCATTTTTTCCACTTTTAAGAAATATGGCAACTAAAAACATTTAAAATGATATGTGGTTTACATTATATTTTTATTGGACAGTGCTGCTTTCCCTCTCTAGTTAAAAAGACAGAAAAACCCACCTTAGCAAATGCATTGTCACTAGAGAAGCCATGATATGCATATTTTTATCTTGCCATGTCTTACTTCTTCAACATTAGTTACTTATTTAAAGGTCTTCACTATATAACCTTAGACAGTATTTTCAACATGTAAAATATTCTTGGTGAGTGGGCTTTCTTGGTCTACTGGAAAGCAGTAGGGCGAATTACCCTTAAAAGTGGAAAAGCATTTATAAGCTGCTTTGCTTTTGAATGAAATTTTAGAGAAAATTCTTTCACAGCTGGCTTGGCAAGAGACATCTCGGCAAATAGGGAAGGCAAGAAAGCCCAGGTATCAATCGGAGTTTGTGGTAAACGGCCAGATAGACCTGGGATCGAAGAGCGTAATTCAACTGTACTGAGAGGCAGGTGTAATCTGTCAGTTTTCTCTATAAGTTGACTTCTATTTTCTGAAGAATGGTGATGAACTAATGCCCAGAGCGTGGACTGTAGGGAAAACATGCATATCTCCCTTGTGTCCTGTTTGCTTAAAAAATACTCCAAACCTGTTGTGTTGGCATATTGGGGTGGTGTACAGTTTCTTCCTGAAGGACACTTTTGAAAGGATGTGGCTTCCTTTTGCCTGGGGTAAGACAGACGAGACAGTCTCAGGCCCCTGACTAAAGCTAAAGCAGGAGCAAGGCGAGGGCTGGGGACAAAGGTTCCTGACCTGAGGCGAAAGAAGAGAGAGGCTTGTTAGGAAAAGAAGTGAATCAATAAAATGTCCGAGTACCCTGGGAGGAGGCAACTTTATTCTTTACTGTCAACAACAAGGAAACTGCACTTTGTTGTCACTTAATCTCTGCAGCACGACACCCAAGAGCAAGACCGTGTAGCCCGTCAGGCGACTGTTTTATGGCCACGTGCGTGTATGAGTTTTGTGGTCCTTCAAAATCCCTTGTCCTCTGAAGTTGTTTTTGTGTTTGACATGCCTGATGGTAATTTCTAATGTGTAAATTCTTAATATTGATGATGTAATGTTAACAATATACCTTTATTGCTCCCATCTACAGTTTCTCTCCTGCTTTAAACAGGGAAATGGGACATGTTTGGTGACATGATATAGTAGCTCTGGACTTTGGCTCTTCAACTCAGCCATTTGGGGAGCAAAGTAACTCTCCTTGCTGAACCTTCCTGAACACTAATTGCTTGGTACAAGGAATCAAGACAAAAATGCTTTAGCATTTCATAAGAAAATAATTTTCCCATTTATTTTTAAGCAGAAAGAAACACTGAAAACCATTCAGAAAATCTTGTTCTTTTGAGTTTTCTAGGTAACTTTAGCATTTTGCACAAAAGCTGGGAGAAAAGTCTAATACAAATAAACCCTGAAACAATGATTTCTTGGATAGCATGACATGAATCTCTGGTGTTGGCCTTTATTATAAAAGAGGAATAGCTGTTACTTCCTAGTTTGGATTGTTTCGCTGAAAAGATCTGTTATATACAGTCATGAAGGACCCCCACTTTTGATGTGCATCTCTCTCTAGGGATCAAGTTTCTGGTGCAGAAAAATTGGGTGTACAGCAGAGGAGGTGCTCATGTTTATTTTAAAGGAGGGGGGCCTAAGACTAGGCTGATGTGCTGCAAAAAGCCCATCTTTATTCAAAGACAGATAAAAAACTATCGCTGTAATTGGTGGTGGAATTTAGAAACTCTTGTTCTCAGTTGTCTCCTAAGTACTTACTAGCCTAGAGTACTGTTTTGTTGATTTCTTTAGAAGAAAAAAGAATGTATTTTCATTTGTGCTACATTTATATTTTATCTTTGTGTCCTATTGCTATCTGGGGATCTTGACTAGTTTGAGATTCAGAGAGAGATACTTCAGTTGGTGGTGCAGGGAAAAAGAGATTTAAACTTTGACTATAAATCCCATATATTAATATTTTAGATCAATGAACTCACTCTAGGCTTTATCTGTAAGGAATAATTTAATTGCGATTACTAGAAAACCCAATGGGTGTAGCACAGAGCCAAATGGGTGTAAGTGCAAAATAAATTTATTGGTTCTTGTAACTGAAAAGCCTCATTTATCTCAGTAGGTGAGGTTTGATAAAACAGTTCAAAAGTATTCCCCTAGGTCATAGAATTGCTGCTTCTTTTAAACACCTCACATCCCCACACCACTACTTCTGAGGAAGAGGGAAAACCTCTTAGGATAGCTCCCAGGAAAGTTAGTCTTTGTCCCAGTGCTATGCGCCGAATTGTGTCCTTCCCAAATTCCTAAGTTAAAGGCCCAACCCCCAGTAACTCAGTATGTGACTATTTGGAAATAGGGTCTTTAAAAAAGACAACTGAGTTAAAATGAGGTCACTAGGGAGAGTCTAATCCAATATGACTGGTGTCCTTACAGGAAGAGATTAGGAGACAGAACCACACAGAGGGAAGACCATGTGGAGACAGAGAGAAGACAGCCATCTACAAGCTAAGGAGAACGTCTTTAAGAGAAGCCAACCCTGCCAACACCTTGGTCTCAGACTTCCAGCCTCTAAAATTGTGAGTACAATTTTGTTTTTTTAACCCACCCAGTTTGTGGCACTTTATTATGGCAGCCCTAGCAAACAAATATACCCAGAAGTCCTAGCAAAAGTCCTCAGGGTCACTTTGATTGGACTTGCTTAGGTCCTGTGCCACCCCTGAGCACTGTGAGCAATAGCACTGAAGAATGGATTGGCTTGAGTCCCTCAGGGTTTGCCCCTGACTCCGGGGAAGGGAAGGGGCTCATCCCCAACCAAAACCACAGGGCTGAGACTTGGAGGGGCCTCATAAAGCAAATCTATGGGAATAGATGTGCCCTACATATTTACAACATATATAAACACAGAGAAAGCAAGCCCTAGGAGGGTGTTTTGTTAAATGGTCACGCAGATGTGATGGCCAGTAAGGAGAATTCTCCTTCCATCATTTCAGGTCTCTGTGTGGTCCACAGGTTAACTCCTTTGAGCCAAATTTCTGCTCTTGGAACTTGCAACTATAAGATATAACCTGTGCTCCAATATAGATCTTCTTTTAATCATATTCTTACTTTAATCCAGGTGTTCTGAGCTTTTCTTACAGAGCCTGAAGTCAGAGCCTAGAAGTAATAGTAAGACGGGACCCAGCACTTTCCTGCAGTCTCTCCCCTGGCAGTGAGGATTTTACTGAAGGATTGCATGAGGACATGGAGATCATATATTGCCCACCATAGAGCAAACAATTTAATAAAACCCCTTATTTAAGACAAGTCAGCCCTCTGCTCCCTTTCTGACCAACTTGTGTCCTCTGCACCAGCAGGCTCTGCTCAGGGCAGCTGCCCTCACGGCCTCTCCTGCTCAGGCTGTCCCCAGATGCTCAGGTGGCAGCCTTCCTCCTTCCCTGTCCAAAGCCCGTCTTCTCCGTGAGGCCTCTGACCACCGCTCACGCTCTCTCTTCCCTATTTAATTTTTCTCCATCGTACGTATACTATCTATTCCCTTGATCATGGCTTTGTCATCTGCCTCCCTCCTTCAGACAGCTCTGTGAGGGTGAAAGTTTTGTCTGTTCCATTTCCTGCCATGCCCCCCCCCCCCTTATTTAAAATAAGCCTGGAAAATGGAAATCGCACAACAAAGTTTTGTTGAATGAACACATTTCATTTCCCACTAAAGTTTCTCTTCAGCAGCCAGTTACTGGATCTCCTTCCATTGATCCTTTCCTACATGCCTCCTAAACCCGCACGGTTAAGAGAGAACTGCTTTGGAAGGCGGCGACAGAGTGCAAAATACACAGGGCCAGGCAAAAGTAGGTTTACAGTTGTTCGCATGGGAAAAAGACATGCAGGTTATGATGATTACGATAGCTTTATTAACTCAAAAGAATGTCACTACTGTAAACCTACCTTTACCCACCCCGAATGTGTGTGTGTATATATGCGTATATACATACATGCATATATGAGCACTTGCATGTATATTTGTGTGCAAATACCTGCATATATGTGTGTATATGTATACAGGCACATAATTTCTGTGACACTACTAAAGCCATCCCTTCTCTCTGCCCTGATTTGTTTGCCTGCTGGCAGGGAGCAGAACCATATGATCTCTCCAGGCCTACTCCAAATTTGTCACTGTGGGACCCAATGACACTCTTGCTCCCGAGTGAATGACAGAAACAGAAGAGCTCAATGCTTTCCTTGTGTCGCCTGCAGTTACTGATCAAAGAGAAGCCATAGCAATCCAATGACCACCCTGAGATGTTCTTTCCAGTAGAACATTGATGCTGCTCTGAGATTTCTTTTACACTTGGAATTCATCTGCTTTTTTGAACCTTTAAAAAAGACAGACATGTCCCCTTGCCTTTCGTACAAAAATCAGTTTCTAACATGGCTGTGTGTCTTACATAACCTGACCCCCATCTGTCTCACCAGTTTGATCTGCCACTTGTGTTGTTGTTGTTTGCCATCTCTACTGGCCTCTTTCTCCCTCAAATGTGCCACGCCCAGTCCACCCCCTCAGAGCAGGTGAGAGTCGGAAGGGGAGGCTGTGCACTTGGACTTGCCTTTCTGCTCAAAGTCCAAATCCTAGAGCTGCCTCATGTGATACACATACTCCTCTACCTCTATGACATGAACAGGGGCTGATGCAGAATTAGCTTCATGAAAATCACTTGGGGTTTATTCACCAAAGACAGGTGGAGCAAAAATCGTGAATTTTATGACCATTTTTTGGTGCTCAGTCCAGATCTCCCCCTGTTGGAGCAAGAGAGATAGGAAATTCAAACAAACATGTGGATGTGTGGCCTGGCTTTTCTAATGGAGCCTTTTGAGAACAGTCTTGGTTCCACCTGTTACTGTCCCGCCATAAGTGGCCACCCTCGTATAAGAATAAAGCCAACACCAGAGCCATTTGTACCTTATGAGAGTCTTGTTTCACTTTCTTGGATTTCAAAGGTGGAGGTCACACCAGGCACTCGATAGTCAAGACTACAGTTGTGTCTCCTGCACTATCAGGGAACCACAGACACTTATCTTTGGCTGTAATTCTCACCCTGTCCTTGCTAATCCTTTCATGGGCTTCTAAATTCCATGAAGACATTGGTGCTGTTTCTCTTGTTTACAACTCTATCTCCAGCTGCTAGCTTAACACTTCATACATTGTAGACACACAATTAATTATTCCTGAAATTAATGAATGAATCTTACATAAAGCTACATTTATAAAATGGTTGAAATTTATACTAAGAGAGAAAATTTGACTCATGACTTCACAAGGGTTATATCCATGTAAGGCATTTTTTATCTACTGCAGTCAGATGCTGTGCACAAGTCAGAGAAGATATGCACATTCCACTAGTGATAAATCACTGTTATAATAACAATATTAGACATATAAACTAAAACAACTATTTCTTTAGCATATATAATTTGTTGGCACTTTAATCAATATTACCCTGTAATACCCAAGGTAGGGATTATTATATCTAGTTTTTCTGCTGAGGATGCTAAGGCTCATTAAAGTCAAGGATCCTGACCAAGTTCACAGTGATGGTGAGGTGCCTGAGTTGAGATTTAAGTACACTGTACTCTTCCTGCTATCCAGGCAACAGCTACTGTTGATATTTTCACATGAGGGTAACTGATGTGGCCATCCTAGTGGCCATGATGGGATCCATAAGGCCCTGGAGAGCAGGTCACAATATAAAAAAGATGGCCTCATGACCCAAAATCTCAGAACGGCTGGTGTGGCCATAGCAAAAGATGCTTCGGGCTGTGGGTTGAATAGGAGAGGGTGAAGGCTTGAGAGAAGCTGGGAGGGGGGTTGTGGGACCAGCTGCCATCACCAAGAACATGTATTCTCTGGGAGTGCCTGGGTAACAGAACAACTTTAGAAACTTTCAGCTTGACTTGGGGTAGAGGGGATAATGAGAGCTTTCTATGTCAGATGACATGCTGGTATTCTAAATTAAAGAACCAATTTCTTGAATTTTCTCCTTTAATTTTTTTTTCTTCTTTTACTTGACAAGGTTTTATTTTTTATCTCATTTGTGGTGATGCTGGGATCAACTTTTCAAAGAAGTCTATAAGGAAGATCTGTGTTTTGGTTTAATATCTGGAAGGTAGGTTATTAAGTTTAAGTTTTTATTAGAGTAGTCAAACCCACCTCCATTCCCCTTCACCCCCTACCGTCCAGTTCAATATGACTCACAATCAGAATCAAAGCTGAAGAGCAAGTTCCAATCTTCACTTCTGGGGAACAAAACAGGTTACAGACTAATGTGAACCAAGAGGAACCACAGAGACCTGGAAGTGTCCAGGAAAACAACGGAGACAGATGAGGCAACTGGGCCTGCTGGCTCAAAGGGGCAAGCTTAGGCTTTGAAGTTCTCATTCACTCATTCATTCATTCATTCATTCATTCATTCATTCATTCATTCATTCATTTTGAGTCAAATATATAATGGAGAAAGAAAAAATAAATAGTAAGTAGAGATAGGGAATATAGATCTCTATAGATTTAGGGATAAAAGCAAGAAAAATAGAGTAGTAGTCTGAGGGGGACATAGGGTAAAGGCAAAGTTTGTTTTTAAAACATTTAAAAAATATATGTTTATTGACTTAACAGAGAGAGGAAGGGGGGGAGAGAGAGAGAGAGAGAGAGAGAAAGAGAGAAAGAGACAGAGACAGACAGACATAGACCAGTTGCCTTCTGCATGTGTGGCAACCAGGGATCAAACCCACAACCTAGGTGTGCGCTCTGACTGGGAATCAAACCCATGACCTTGAGGTCTATGGGATGACACTCCAACTGAACCACACCAGCTACGGTAAGGCAAAGGTTTTAAGTCAGTTTGTTTGTAGATAGTTAGAGGGCAATACATGAGTGGAGAGACTGAGGAGCCAGGAATGACTAATGAAATAATGCCCAGCTGATGTGATAAGATCCTACAGGCAGATGGAGTTAGATTTGACAAGCCATAGGGTGCTTCTTTCTGTAGACAGAGGGAAGAGATGCTGCTATCTTTTCAACTTTTTTAGGGTATCTTTTTCCAGAAGAGCCAAGGTATGTTGTTTATTAAATCACCTAAAATACTAATTGGTTTCAGATATAGTCATAGATCATTTATAGAATGTTGTCATATAAGGGGTGAATAATAAATCATTTAATATTTCCACAATGATAACTTTGTATTAAGATTTTGGGGTACAAAGCTGAGCATGACCTAGTCTTTATCCTCAATGACCTAACAGTATAGTAGAAATGATAGGTACATAAATAAATATTTATAAATGTGCTTAATGCAATAAGCAAGCATGCACTGGGTATTATGGGTACCCTAAGGAGAGGGTATCTATCCTTCGGTGTCAGAGTGTGCATTCATGGATGTATTTAGGCATACATGTTAATATCAGAAAAGGAGTCCTCAAAGTGATGGTGCAAGAGGTGAGCACATTTGAAAATTTTACAATTTGTTTTGAGAATTCACAGGTGTATAATACATGCTTGTTACAGAAAATAATTTTAAAAATATTAAAATAAGTAGTTTAAATCTAAAATATAGCATCACCAAAGAAAAGAGATTGTGATTTAGTTTCAGAGTTCAATTTTTGGGTGTGTATGTAACTTTGGACAAGTTTTATCAAATCCCTGGGTATCAGTTTCCTCATCTGAAAAATGAAGAGGTTGGCTTCCAAGGCTGTTTCTATCCAGGCTAGTCTCTGAGTCTGTGAATCTAAGTACAAATTAATATACATGGAGAGCATAAGTGATTTCTAATGGCTGAAGTGTGACAATTGAAAAGCAGAAGCCCAAACGGTCCATGTAATTAGCTCTGACACCCATCTCCCTTGATGACAAAGGTCAGTCATTTCAATTTCCTCTGTCTTGCCTGCTCCATTCCCAAAATGGGGATCACATTTCTGATACCTGCCTTTTTTTTTATGAATCTTTTGTCCAGATTAATAAGAACCTTATTTCCCTGAAGGAAATGGCTCATGTGTTGAAGATACATTAATTCCTTTAGGCCATTAGGGCACCATTTACTCAATTTGATTCTAACGCAACAACCATGTGCTCTATTTTCCTTGAAGCTCATGGCTTCAGCCTGACATACAGGGATGCTGTTTAGAAGAAAAAGCATCAATAATTATAAATTCTCCTTAAGATATGCTGATAACTTTTTCCCCTAGGTGTTTTTTTCTCTTTAAAATACCATCATGCTGTTATTTACAATAGGCATTTCATTTCCTTTCACATACCTGTCAGATGGGAGATATATAACAAGCTGAGAAAACTGTGAGGCTTTGCAAAAGTTAAATTCTCTTAGGATTGATTCAGACTCTTAGGTGCTATTCTCCACTGTAGGGTCTTTGTACTAGGAGATACATAACATGACTCAAAAACCCTTGCTACTAACCTAGCAAGAAGGCAGAAATCAGACACTGTAATTTAGGGATGTCACTATTTGCTGAATGGATTCAAGTCAAAGAGCATCACTTTGGTGCCAACGACCTGCAAGGCATTGTGTTCAGGGTGTGAAGATGCCCTGAAAAGGTCTACAATTTAGTAGGATAGAAATCTGCAGTGTCCTCCCAACTCCAATAATTGTCTTGTTAGTGGTACAAGGAGCTCTGGGAAGTCAGAGCAGAGGCAGAAATAATGGAGAAATAGCAATCTTTTAGTGGGCCTTCACGCTGCCAAAATAAAGCATTCCCATGCAAGTATGAAGGGGGAAAACCCTCTCTTGAATTTTTCTTCCACTTGATAAAAGAAAGGAGACCTTGACAGGATGGTCAAGTTCTCCTTTGTATTAAGATTTTGGGGTTACAATAGACAGAGACAGATTGTATAGCTATTGGAATTACTGCAGAGCGCTGATGAATCACTATTCCCTTCCTTTATTTTTGAAATTAAAAAAAATATTGAATTTATTGGGGTGACATTGGTTAATAAAATTTTACAGGTTTCAGGTGTACAATTCTATGATACATCATCTGTATATTGTTCTGTGTGTTACCACTCAAATTCATGTCTCCTTCCATCACCATTCATTTCCCCTTTACACTCCTCTACTTGCCCCCAACCCCTTTTTGGTAATCACCATATTGCTGTCTGTGTACTGCTCCCCTCCTTTTAATTTTCAGCTTCCCCAGTTGGTGCTCAGTTCAGGATTGCACAATCTGAAGGAGCAATAGAACCTCCAGGCACTTTCAGATCAGGATGCAGAGCCTTGTATGCAAAACAGCAATTTCTCTTTCCTGCTCCTTTCCCGCTCCTTTCCCTTCTTGACATACTAGACCCTTGACGAGGAGCTAGAGGCTGGTAGGAGAATGGATGCTGAAATGAAGAACTGACCATTTGAAGTCTTAGAAGACTTTCTAAAAATTTTTTCTATGTCTGGCTCTTGTTTTTCAGAAACAATTTTATAAAACAAATAACTAAAAATGTTTAAAAAATAAGAAAAATACTTCAAAATATGTTAAGAAATAAGATGTGTGTTGTATGTCAGATAACCCATTATCTCCCAAAGTGGTTCTGTGCATATCCAATCCCAGTTAGATAGTATAGACTCATGTTCTCCATCCTTGCCAACATCCGATAATATCTGACTTGTAAATTTTTGCTAATCTCTTGTGTATAAAATGGTTTCCTGATAAAGCTTTAATTTGCATTTTTCTGAATATAAATGATTAAGCATCTTTTTATATATTTATTTTCCTCTCCTTTCATGTGCCTTTTTTTAAAAAAAATTTCTCTGCTTTTTGATGAGTAGGAATTCTTTCTGTACTCTCGATCCTAATTCTTTATGTGTTATATGTATTGCTACCTTCCTTTTCTAAATTCGTGGCTTTTCCTTTCACTTTCTTCATATAAATGTCGACAAAGTACAATTTTTAATTTTAATGACATTAAGCTAATCCATTTTGATCTTAGTATTTTGGGTTTATTGTATCTTTTTTTAAGAAAACCTTCCTTATCCTGAGATGATATTCCCCTATATTGACTTCTAACATTTTTATAGTTTTGCTTTTTGCATGTAAGTCTTTAACACCCCTTGAAGTTGATTGTTGTGTGTAGTAAAAAGTGGCTTTCCATGCAGATAAGAGAAATTATTTCAGCACTGTGTATTGAAAATCAAGAGTCTATTTCCTCACTGATCTGCCATGCCAGCTCTGGCAGAAACAAAGTTTCTGTTCGAAGGTGGCTATTGTTGAACTTGGGGTTCCCAGTGTCCCCACGAGGGAGGCCAAGCCGAGCTTACTGCTTGCCGTTGCATGGGAGAGCCCCATCTCGCCCGGCTTTGGCAGCAGCTTGACGTGGAGAAGTCAAGTCAGAAGCCGCTCAGAACTGGAAGCTCCGTTAAGGCTCCTCTTTCACGGTGAAGGCCCGACTAGGGTTGACTGAGGACTGCGATAGCTGAGCCGGAGGGAAAGCAAGGCGGGGGTTTGGGCAAGAGTTTTAAAGAATCTTAGGGTATAAACGATTGATGTTTTCTATGTAAAAGTTGTTGGGTCATTGGAGGAAGCTTCCTGCCATTGGTCTTGGCGACGATCTCATGGATATGACACCAAAGCACAGGCAATAAAACCAGAAATCAACAAGCGGCACTACATCAAACCAAAAGCCTTCTGTACAGCAAAGGAAACACCAAAGGAGTGAGAAGGCGGCCATCAGAACGGGAGAAAACCTTTGCAAACGACGTAACTGTTAAGGGATTCACTGCCAAACTATGTAAGGACCAGACACGCACCCGTCCCTCACGGATTCTGAAATACTCCCCTAGTTAGTATATTCCCAGGCCTGGGATTGCTGCTGGAATCTAAAGCAGAAATGACAAACACAGCTGCACAGCTTCCCATCCCCTCACCCCACCTTTTTTCATCCATGGCAGACACGAACTATGCTGCTTTCTTTTCCGTAAGCCCAAACACAGGCTCTGAGCTCTTCTCAACACAACCGTCCACGTAGCCAAACCGATGAACTGAAGCTGCCATGCAAGACGAGGTCAGTTTCCCATCCTTGGTTCGGGGTGAATTGCCAGGTACCTGAATTTACGTGTAAGGGTCTGTCAATCAAAATAACGTGCATGCTAACACAGCACACTGCACCTCCAGACAGAACCCTGCGCGAAGGGCCTGCTCACCCAGCTGTGCCCAGTCTGGGCGCTTAGGAGTCTCCCTGGTGCAAGCATCTGCATGTGACAACGTGATAGTGACATAACAGCAACGTGGCGATTCTGTCCTTTGGATATATATTTTTAGAAGTGGTAAAATTATATGTGAAGTATACCTGAGCATATACCCTATAATGTAAGCTCTTTATCATTTACCATATATATTTGTATATTACAAAATATAAAGAACGTGTAATGGCTTCTGCTGTCAGCCCCTGGTTGTTTCGCTGCATGGTACTGTGGCTTTGGAGGCCAAGGGGGTGTGCGTGGGGCCCGTATGCGTGTGTCCCATGGAGCTTGTGTGCCATAGGCCAAGCGTGTTGGACAGCCGCTTCTTACATCAGGGCTCACATTTTTTTGTTTTTGTTTATCTTTGCTAGAAAGAAGCACTTCTCTATCTTTTGCACCTGAGAACAGAGTCTGTGGTTTGTCTCACAATAGCATTTTTATGACCTGTATTAACAGCAAGGCTTTTTGAAACAAATTGAGTTGGATATATGTACGTGCACGAGTGTGTGTGTGTGTGTGTGTGTGTGTGCATGAGTGTGTGAGTGTGTGTGTGGTGGGGGAGGGACATTAGGCTGATAAGGGACCAATACAGAGAGAAAAAACACATTAAAACTTATTCTTTTAATTCAACGAATGTTACTGAGCACCCTCTATGTGACAAGCACTGTCTAGTATCTAGAAAAAAAGCAGTCAATAAAACGAAGTCCCTGCCCCTCATGTGCTTAACATTTTTGTCAGAGGAGGTAAGAATGGACAAAGAAGTCAGTAAAACATACCGGGTGTCCGTGAGGGATGAGTGTTATTTAGAAAAATAAAGCAGTGCAAGGGGTTAGGTTACGCCTGGGTGAGGGTTGCTGTCTGTTATGGGGAGGTCCCAGGATGTATCGTGAGGACATCCGAGCTGAGACCAAAGGCAATGAGGAAAGCAGCCTTGTGATGGGTCCCTGAAGGAAGAGGGGGCAGCGTGGCCGCGGGACGAAGGGGCCGGACGGTGAAGGGAGAGGTCGTGGGGGCAGGGGCAGAGCAGCCAGCCTACAAGTCCTTCTAGCACCTCGATTTTCTTGAGGCGGTTGGAGGGTTTTTCGCGTTTGAGCAGAGGAGCGGTGTAGTCGGAATTCCACATTAAAAGGACCCCTCTGGCTATTATCTCATGGACCCTCCTGCCATGGAAGGCCTTTAAGCGACACTTAAGTCCACTGTGCTAGAGCTTCTCTAAGTCTGTCCTTGGGGCATATGGGGAGAAGGGGAATGAAATCTTGCTGGTGCACTTTGAGGTTAAGTTCTTGCTCTACTACAAGGGGAAACGTGTACACTGAGAAATCTGTACAAACACCACAGGGCCCTCAAAAACAGCAAACTGCCTGAGCCGTCGCTGAACCACCCTATCACGTATGTCAACCAACTTGTTGGAAGTGCGAGAGCACTTTCCTTCTGTTATCTTTACTTGGCCTGGTCATTTCTGGCAGCAAGGCCTCCTTTCAGAGTCTAGTTGTCAGGGTAGCTGCCCCGGACAGGTTTGTGTCGAATGGCACTTTGCATGGCTGAATAATCACCCAATATAAAAAAATTACAAGGCCCGTTGGTTCTGAGGTTGGTTCTGAAGCCTGGACAGGTCCCGCCCTGCTCATCAATCACTGAGACAAAATTTGCCTGGTCAATCTGGAAAAGATACTTCTCCCTGCTCCAGGCTGGCTTTATTATGAGAAACAGCCTCTGACTTTGAAGTTGGTCATGGATGGTGCACTATTTGGAAGAGGTCAGTACTCCTCATATGTTGCATTGACATCTATGTTCAGCAAGCAGCACAAAAGCAGATCCCTATATTTCAACTGACTTCCTCACTCACCTACGCAGTCATGCATACTAAGTTTCTTGTTAAAATGTACAGAATTGTCTATGACCTGTCTCTTTTATCTTAAGTGTAGGCTCAGAGCCTCAGATTCCTAAAAATATAGCTATCCTTGACAGACTTTTAAATTTCAAGAATGAGATTCTCTGTTTTTCCTGGTGTTGCCCCTTCTAAGTAGGTTACGGGAACAGTATGTACCTATATACCTTGCAGACTGAGATGTGTGGATTCAGCATCAACTGTGTCCTCCTTGCCCTGCACACATCTTTACACCACCTTTTCCATTTAACTGAAGATAGAAGGGAGAGGCAGAGGGGGAGAAATTCGAACTGTCAGACCTTTAAAATGGGAAGCACCCTGAGAGACAAAAAGAAAAAAATAAACCAAGACTTGTTACTGCTATAATGTCACCGAGGGTAGGTGTCTTGTATTTGATTTTTTCATTTGGTTGTTCTGCAAGCTTGGCATTATGGAAGAAAAATAGAATGTCAATAAATTCAACTTTGAACATCTATTCAATGAGTTATTTCCTAGCAGGAGGGGAAAAAAATGAAGCAGGCTAGGCAGTCTAGAGGGAGACCGTGTAAATGACTTGTAACTAAGAGGATATGACCCTCTGCATAATTCATAATCATTAGTCTAAGTGACACTTCTGCAGTCACTCTGCAGGGCACTCTGACATGGCGAGGCTAAGACCCAAACAGTCCACTCAGCAGCAGCCCCCGTGTGATCAGGTTTCTCTGAAAGACAACTTCCTGAAAGGCTAGATTTGGGCTGTAGAATTTTTTTTAAATTTTTTTTTTAAACAGAAGATGCTGGCTCAGCTTCATCATGTGTGCAATTTAAGGGTTGCTCAAGTGATTCTTTAAAAGTGCATAAAAGCAATTCTGCTGTGCCTGGGAGACAGTATTGCTATAATGTTCTGTGCATACATCTGCATGATTTCTCAGAGCTAATTCAAATTTAATGCATTGGTAATTCTTTTTCTGCTGAAGCCACCCAGTAGTAATCTGAAGGTTACAGAATGATCTTCCAGCTCAAATCACACTTGTAGACTAGCATAAATGGAGATGCAGGGATATAATGGGCAGAATTAGGCTTGCGATAATACATGCCACCCTCATTACCACTCTGAGTGAAGCTGACCAGAGTTTAGAGTGTTTTTAGGATAATTATAATAGGGTTTTAATAAAACTGAGAGTCAAGCTGTAGTGGTCTTTTATCGGAGATGATATAATAACCAAAATGACAGCATATGAATGACTTAGGAAATATTTTCCTAACAACTGAAAGATCATTTTCAGGGTAAAATTAAAGCTTTGGTCGAAGCACTTCGAATAACCAACTCGCAAATCTATGGGGCAACAAAGAATAATAACTTAGCTTGGATGTCATAAAAATATTGACATCTAATTAAAGTCCATAAGAATAATGAAAAGTAAATTAGGGAGCATTTATTAAAGTTTTAAATAAACTTTTAAATTTCATAATAAAATTAGATTTTTATAGAAAATTGTGAATACAGAGTTTTCATAGGCCCCAGGCCCAGTTTCTCCAATTATTAATATTTTACATTACTAGGGTACACTTATTATAATGGATGAACCAATATTAATATGTTATTATTAATTAAAGCCCACACTTTATTAGATTTCCTTCATTTTTATCTAATGTCCTTTTTTATGTTCCATGATTGCAATCTAGGGTTCCCATTATGTTATATAATATTTACATTGTCATGTCGCCTTAAGCTCCTCTTGCCTATAATAGTTTCTTGGGCTTTCCATGTTTTTGATGACCTTGACAGTTCAGAGAAGAACTGCCACGGTGTTTTGTAGAATGCCCCTGGATTGGAACTTGTCTAATGCTTTCCTTTCTTTCTTTTTCTTTTAAAATCCTTACCCAAGGATATGTTTTTTAGAGAGAGGCAGGGATTGGGGAGGGGGGGGAGAGACAGAGAGACAGAGTGACAGAGAGACAGAGAGTGAGAGAGAAACACTGATTGGTTGCCTCAGGTACACATCCCAACTGGGGATTGAACCTGCAACCTAGGTGTGCGCCCCGACTGGAATCTCACCCTCAACCTCTCGGTGCACAGGAGGATGCTCCAAGCATCTGAGCCACCCGGCCAGGGCTAATGCTCTTCTTATGATTAGATAAAGGTTATAGGTTTCTGAAAGACCACAGAAGACAAGTTCTATTCTTATCACATTATATCAAGGATACATGTTATCAATGGTGACTTATCACTGTTTGATGCTAACCTTGGTCACCTGGCTGAGGTTACTTTTTTCCTTCCCTTTCTATATTGTGTCCTGTGGAAAGAGGTTATTATGTGCAGCTGACATGTAAGGAGTAGGGAGTTATGCTCCACCTCTTTGAGGATGGAATATTTACCTGAGTTATTTGGAATTCTTCACAGATTTTTCTATTTCCCCCCATTTATTTACTAATAACATATCAATATGGATTCATGGATGTTTATTTTATATTTTGGGTTATAATCCTTAACAGTTTTATTGACTAAATTACTATTTTGGCCCTCTGGAACTTTTTCAGTTGGCCTCTGTGTTTCTATGTCCCCTTTGACACGACCCTATCATTGTGAGGTTTTCTGTTGTTTTTACTTTCTGACACTACAAGATGCTCCAGTCTTATCTTGTATGTTTCTTAATTAAGTTCTAGAGTCAGTAGTTTCTCTAAGCGACCTGGTTCTTTTATTAGAAAACAAAATAAGAAAATAAGATCTGGGTGCTGGTATCATTACTTCTAAGATGTCCTCTCAGCTGACAGAGCAAGGAAATATATGTGTGTATATCATCAGCTCTGTATATTCACACATCTGTATATTTTCCTATATGTAACCATCTGTGTCTATATTCAGCTGATATGAGTTTATACTGAGGTCTCCAATTCTAATACTCATGGATAATTATCGACTCCTCCCTTGTTTATCTGTAACTTGCCACTCCAACAGCAAGAAACTTCAGTGATTTGAGAGTATTTTGACCACTTATTTTGTCATCTAGATGACAGTTTGTATCTGACCCTGGTCAAAGAATGTCTTTCTACTTCCTGCTCAACAGATTGGCATTACCCAAAAGCATAAAGCAGTGAGCTCATTGGCGATTTCTGAAGTGAGCCCACGCCAAGGACTGAACAGAAGTCTTATTCTTAAATGTGATTCCCTTGAGGCTTAAAACATTATGAAAGAGATTGCATGGCCATGTCTTGCTCTATGGTGGTTAAACAAAAGCGTTTGGCTTCAAGTGTTGTCAACCTAGTAAACTTCAGAGGGATAAAATCAATAAAAGCCGTTCTTCCCCGAAACCAAGAATTACTCACTGGCAGATGTTATCTGTTAGCAAAAGGATTGCAACCACTAAATGCTGGGGATCAAGGTCCTACTTCATACAAAACCCTGACATCATCTGTGTCACTTACAAATCTGGTATTAATTATCTGATAAGCTCAGGGCCGATTTTTGTAACACAGACATTTTGTTGTATGAATGGTGAATGTCAAGGATGACTTATTACCCTAAACACATTTAAAAAGGAAGGCTAATATGATTTCTTATAGGAAAGGCCCAATGGCAGCTGCACCAGAGCATCAATTACACTGTTGTGTGCCCTGCAGAGCCAGAGAAAATAGAACAAGGCCCGGGTATCTCCATAGTGATGATGTTTTGGCTCCTCTTACTTTTGGATTATCAGCCTAGGAGAAGAAAAAGCAAAGAGGAAAGGAGGAGTTCTTGCTTAGCAATCTGAAAGCAGGGCCTTTTAGACTCCGTAATGAATTCACAAGAAGAGTTAAGTCTACAAAATAACCCTTTAATAGAATATCAAATTGAGAGGCCAGAAGAAGGCTATCAACATTATTATCATTGAACACAGCTGGATTTTCTATCCTAATAGAACAGAAGTTTCTATCAGAACAGAAGTTGCACATTTCAGTGTGTACGTGTGTGTGTGTGTGTGTGTGTGTATACAAGACATGTTGAAAAAACCAAACCAAACCAAAACCAAATTCCATGAGATTGACTAAACAGTATAATATGAAAATATTCCCGTGAAGTCCAGTTTAATTTGGGGTTAGTTATTCCAAAAGGAAGAGTGACCTTTGAATTATTCGGAGGGTGAACTGAAGGCAAGCGTGGGTTCCCCGAGGCCTTCCCTGCCTGTCTGCAAAAGCAGAGACTTACAAAAGGAAATGGTGTCTCCGGCAGAAACAATCCCTTTATGCTCCTGATTGATCTTTTCTCTGACAATTCTAAATCATCCATATTCTATGTTGATAATTTGCTAAGTAATATTACCACTGAGAATACAGTTTTGTTTTTAGTAGAGGTATAGATCATGTAGGCAAACTGGGCACTTGCTTTCTGAACAAAAATATAGGTTTTTCATGGCACTGTGGGGGTGACTGAGGCAGGGTGTTAGCAGAATATACCTAGTACTTCATAAGAAATGTTGAAGCTCCATCTGCCCTTGACACCTGGTGTTAGAAGGAAGTCACATTCAGGATTACAGGGTGACATACAAGACCTGAGCCCGTTGCAGGTTCTGTTATACCTGGTGCACAGAAGGCAGACCTACACATATACCTGCAATGGGGACTCTAAGGTCCCTTTGGAAACACTGTACATTGCTTAGCCTTTCTGGGTCTCCATTACCACTCAATCCAGAAATGACAAAGTAAGAGCCCATATTGTTGCTGTAGAATCAGGGTGAGATAAATATTTGAATATATAAATGACATGAAAATTAACTGCTTTTCGTAGCCCAACCCTCTGTTTAGTAATTCAAGCAATGAGGTTGATTTAATCAGAAGAGGTACATTTTTTGAGAAATCACTGATAAACATATTCTTTCAGTGAGTTGATGTGGCGAAGCATGTACAGCAGTGCCTTTCCTGTCACTGGTGCTCCCTGCGTGAGTTTCCAGCTCAACTTCCTCGGGCAGGTAAATACTAAAGCTTGAAGGACTTGCTCCCCATCCAAATAATTTTTATTCCATATGCCTCAACAGTAAACTTAATATAGTAATTAAGAATATAGGTAAATAAATAATAAAACCAAAATGACGAGAATAATAAAATATAATCTAGTCATTTTCCTTTCCATTTTATCATACAGCTTTTACCAAGACTTAACTTTTCAAGACGCAATACTTTCAGTCCCAGGATAAGTCCAAATCTATTAGCGTAGTATAAAATTTCTTCAAAATCGGTGTCTAAACATTGCTAGACACATTATGAAAAGATGCTCAATCATTCCCTTTTTAAGTGAAATAGAAATAAAATAACCAAGAAATGACTATACCTCACCCCTCACTCCTTAACTTGCTACTTTTAAAATGGGCCATAAATTTTTATTTCTCTGCACACAACGCTTTCTGCTGGGACTACTTTCCTCCCCCTTTTTCAGTCTGGTAAACTCCCCTCTTATCATCTCACACCAACACAAATATTCTAATGTCCACTGTGTTCTTGGCATATTCAGTGTTTAACCTAGTGCCTACCAAATGTTACTTGGTGTTAATTTTTTGCTGTTTATTTTAAGTACTATGGCACTATTTAAAAATGTGCTTAATGCTAAAGGGTCACAAAATAAGGTTTTAAAAATGAGCTTCCATTGGTGAAGTTTATAATAGTAGCTTTCGTTTGTGTAATAAATGTGCAGTATTATGAATCTGAAGACACTTGATAGCAATAGCATAGCCACACTCATGTCCCTATTTATACCTCACAGCGCCACCCAGCTACACACCAAATCCTCAAGTCCCCTGCTTTTAATGACCATTGACCTTGCCAGGAAAAGCTCAGGAATTCTTTTGCTTCACCTGCAGACTCAGGGAGAAGGAATGGAGTGCATGCATGAGCAACTTACAGGATCATCTGGCAGTAGATGGTTTCCTTGCCCTGTACCCCCTGGCTCTGTCCCTTGATAATCACCTTCACACTCAGCTGCACTTCAGAGCTTGTTTACCGTGTTGCCATGATGTTTACTCCCTAGGTCTATTTCACGTTGGCCATTTGAAAACATTATCATTTAAATCGATTCCTGTAACTAATGAGCATATGTTTCATATGTGTGTCACAGGACTGAGCCCGTGCAAGAATCGGTGTGTGAAGACTGTTTTTGTAGGTAGTCATTTTCAGCCACAGTAGAGTGTCAAATTTTAAATGGCTTCAGTGCTAAGGGTGGAGAGCTCCTCTGGCATGAAATAACAGAATTTTGTGAGGATGAAAGAAAATTGAAATCAAAGCCGAGATAATTATAAGCTAACTTAAGAGAAATCTTGAGTGCAAAATGCTTAAAACCTGCTTTAGGACATTTTGAATCTATTGAATGACATAACTATTCCCTTCAGACTTGCTGGAGGGATCTGCAGGAACGTCAGATTCCTTCCTACAAGTGCAGATTGCTGTAGTGGGTGACACTGAAGGAAGTGTCTAGAATAGACTTATCTGTAATGGCATAGTGAGGCTGAGGCTTGGTACCCAAATCAATTCTCCTCAACTTTAAGGACAGAATAGCTGTGCCGAAAGGGAAGGGAAGGGGCAGGGTAATTAGGAATGAGATTAGAGTCTGAAATGAAATTCTGCAAAACCAGAAAAATTAAAAAAAAAATTGAAGTGAAAACCAGCTACTCAGTATCTCTTCAGCGCTCTTCTGGGACGCACACTCCCTTTCCACAGAGAATCACATTTTTCTTCAGGCTCAGCTCAAGGTTCGGATAATGCTGGCTTCTTCCCTGACCAGAAGCTGGCAGGTAAGGAGGGCCTGACCCAGAGAATCCTGCATTCTCTTGGCCACAGAGGTTGGCAAGGGATGGGTGTTTGATCCAGTCCGAGTCAATGAAATGCAGGATATTGGCAGGGATCGCTGGGAGGCATGCGTGCCCATTTTCCTGTAGACCCAAACCTGGGATAATATAGTTCTGACAGCCAACAGGGGTAAGAGCTGAGCCAAGTTGGGGAGAAGGATCATGTCCTGTGACACTGTTTAAGACCCTGAATTGAGCCACAGATGAAGCTACATTTACCCAGGACTTTTCAGTAACAAGACCCAATAACTTGCTTTTTTTGTGTAATTGGGTTTAGCTTGGGTTTTCTTGTCACTGGCAATGAAAAGTGTTCTGATGCGTGATATCATTTAGATCGTTTCATTTGAAAAACAAACATAATGAAGTTTCCTGGTTGTAAAAGCACTGAACCAGGTGCTCTCTAAGGTTCTTTCCTCTGCTAAGGATAGCTGAAGCTAGAACCCAATCCTGATGTCAATGGGCCTTAAAGGAAGGGGTTCGAGTGTAGCCGCAAACAACACACCTGGCATCACCACTGCTCTTTAAATCATCTTTTTCAGTGTTGAACAGTACTTCCATTATTTATACATATGTACATGTAAAAAGTCAGTTATTCTCCTTTTCCAAGAGTGAGTGTAGCAACAGGCTCCTTATTGAGCAGCCATGGATTTAACACACAGCCTTATAACCAATGAAATGCTTTAGCTTTCTTATTTGGTCAAAAATGCTACCAAAGTTCAAATTCAAATATTCATGACTATAAAATACACTAAACAGAATGTATATATAATGATAGAATATGCTTTTTTCATTGTGCAGCCCAACTTTGCAAGCATTTGCTCCAGTAAAAGAACAACACATTCGTAAGTCTTAGCTCAGGAACTGGGTTTTCATTAATAGCTTCTAAATGTTGCTCTAGAAAGAGATAGTCATGCATAGGAGACGCTACAGAATAAATGTTTGTGTTCCCCACACCAATTCATCTGTTGAAACCTAATTTCCAGTGTGACAATATTTAAAGGTAGGACCTTTGGGATGCAATTAGGCCATGAGGGCAGAACTTTCATCAATGGGGTTCTTGTCCTTATGAAAGAGGCCCCAGAGGGCTCCCTTGCTTTTTCTACCATGTGAGGACACAGCAAGAGTTGGCAGTCTGCAACCTGGAACAAGGCCCTCACCAGAACCCGAGCATGCCGGCACCCTGGTCTTGGACTTCCAGCTTCCAGAACTGTGAGAAATGAACTTCTGCTGTTTCTAAGTCGCCCAGCCTATGGTATTCTGTTACAGCAGTCCAAATGAAATAGCACGGGAGACACATGCAATTATGTTCACAGGAACACTGCTTATAAAAGCAAAAAAAGGAAACAAGTGCCATCACTAATTAATAAATAGTGGTATATTCATAAAAGGAAATATTATATTGCCATGGAAACAGTGAGACGTAGTTCATTCACAACAAGAATAAATCTATGAAACAAGGGTGAATGAATAAACCAGTCCACAAAGACGACCTAAGCACATGTTGATATGCCATTGCTGGAAAGCTCAAGATCAGCAAAACTAAGAAAGATATTGTTTAGGAATATATACACATGTGCTATTTTTTTTTTTTAAATGGGAAAAAGCAAAGGCAACAAAAGCAAAAATAAACAAGTGGGACTATATCAAACTAAAAAGCTTCTGCACAGCAAAGGAAATAAACAAAATGAAAGGCAACCTGCTGAATGTAAGAAAATATTTGAAAATCGTATATCTGATAAGGGCTTACATCCAAAATATACAAAGAAATCATACCACTCAATAGCAAAGAATCCCCAAACAATCCTATTAAAAAATTCATAGAAGATCCAAATAGACATTCCCAAAGGTGACACACAGATGGCCAAGAGCTACGTGAAACGGTGTTCAACATCACTAATCATGAGGGAAATGCAAACCAAAATCATAATGAGATATCACCTCATGCCTGCTAGAATGGCTTTAATCAGAAAGACAAGAAATAACAAGATCTGGTGAGAGTGTGGAGAAAAGGGAGCCCTCAGGTACTGTTGGTGAGAAAGTAAATTGGTGCAGCCACCATAGAAAACAGTACGGCGGTTCCTCAAAAAATTAAAAACAGAACTACCATATGATCCCCAAATTCCACTTGTGGGTGCAGAAAGTTCTCATTTAAGGTCATCAATAGGTTCTTAGAACTGTGGCGAAACAATGTAATGTAAAATAAAATCAATTTTACCCTAGGCTAATGATATAGAGAAGAGTTAAGTTCCTACAGCAGCTCATCAACGTTGTAATGAGACAACGTTGAATGAAACATTATTCCAGGAAATGCTATATTTACCTGAAGAAAACAAAAACACTGACTTTAAAAGATATATGTGCCTCCATGTTCATTGCAGCATTATTTACAATAGCCAAGATATGGAAAAAACCTAAGTGGCCATTGCTAGAGGAATGAATAAAGAAAATATTATATATATATATATATATATATATATATATATATATATATACACACACACACACACACATATATGGGATATATATGATATATATGGAATATTATCCTTTCATAGAAAAAGAAAATCTTTCCATTTGCAACAACAATGGTGGACCTTGAGGGCCATTATGTCAAGTGAAATTAAATCAGAGAAGAAAAATACCATATAATCTTAATTTCACTTATATGTGGAATCTAAACAACAAATAAACAAATGAAACCAAAAAAACAACCAAAAACAAAACCCAAGCTCATAGATTTAGAGAACAAATTGATGGTTGCCACAGGCAGGAAATGGTGGGGGGAAAGGGGAGGGAGTAAAACAGGTGAAGGAGGTGAAAAGATACAAACTTCCAGTTATAAAATAAGTCATGTGGATGTAAGGCACAGCATGGTGACTATAATTAATAATACTATACTGTATATTTGAAAATTGCCAAGATAGTAAATTTTAAAAGTTCTCATCACAAGAAAAAATATTCGTAACTATGTATGGTGACTGATGTTAACTCTGTCTTACTGTGGTGACCATTTTGCAATATATACAAGTATTGAATGTTATACACCTGAAACCAATATACTGTTATATGTCAGTTATACCTCAATAAAAAGGCAAGGAAATGATAAGACCAAATTCAGGATGGTAGTTACCTGTTTGGGGGCAGGGACTTGGAAAAGGCATGGTGAAGGGCACAGAGCTAGCTACCTACCTATGACATGGTTGGTGTTAGCAATGCTGAAGCATCACTGGTGTTTATTTTAATTATATCTTTTATAGTGTATATACTTACTACATATATTACTTTGTATGAATCAAATGTTGCACAGTAAAAAATATTAAAGATGCCTGGCCAGCAATGTATATATATGTGCAATGAGCTTTGACTGATAAATGTAAGAGTTAAGGCATTACTTGCTGACATACATGCAAATATGTACTTTGCATTTGAAAATTCATAGGCAAAATTTAGTCTGACAATTAAAAATATATTAAAATTCAAGGTTAAATTTAGGTAGAAATGGACAGATTCTCAAATTCACAATTATCTCTAACACCTCAAGTGCTTCCCTTCCCATTTTTCCACAGATATCAAACTACTAACAAAAGATAGAATGTTGGTGAAGTATACAAGAAACTCTATTAGCTATTTTTTAGTCCTAAAGTTTACTTAAAATGTGAAGTTAACTTTATTTCTTGTTTTGCAGGTATGGTCTTTTTTCCTTCTTTCTCTTTGTTAGAAATTATTTTCTTAACTAGAATATTATGGGAGGTTAAGAACAAAGGCTCCAAATCAACCAACCCAGGGTTCCAATAAATGCTTTGCCATTTATTAGTTGTGTGGTTTCATGATAAGTTACTTAACTACTTTAAAGTTCACTTTCTTCATCTCTAAAATGAGGTTAGTAATAGTACCCACCTTGCTGAGTTGTGAAGATTAAATGAAAAGAAGACCTGTAATAAAAACAAATGTCTGTAGTAAATTTAATCACAGGTCTGGTAGCTAATGAACATTCAATGAATTTTAATTATTATAATTATTATGTCAGCAAGCATATAGTAGTTATAGGTGGTAAAAAAATTATTCTTAAATAACAGAGAAAAAAATCACTTCGTTTTTCAAGATTAAGACCTCAAATGTACACTTAGGTTTGAGTTCCAGAAAGTGTTAAAAAGAGAGCCAAACACCTCCATTGCAGGGTTTCCTCCCTCAGCTTGCAATACTTCCCGTGAAATTAATGGGTGTTTTATACAGGAAGAGCAAGGCGTTTGATAAATCTAATAATGAACCTATCTACATGTATTTTCCATGATTCAAGACACATGGCAGCTTAAACAAAGAACTAGTAACAAAAGAACTCTATGGAGCTTTGAAATTCTAGGCTAGTCCCTAGAACCTACTACACGAGGGTTTTAATGAACAAAGCTCTCCATCTTCGTAAACTTAGCATGATATATATGCAAGAATGTATTTCCCTTTAACATCATACACATCCTATTACCTGCCTTAGCGAACAGCTCACAGAGTGGATTAAAATAATTCAACGGCCAAACAAGAACAACAGCAAAAGCCAGCGCGGTCATGGCCTTGGTAGTGAAAAGTGAGGGACCTCCATAATTAACATCCCATATTTGATGAAATTCATTTGTAATGGGACATCACATAAAATAAACGTGCAGAATACTACTTATTCATTTTATTTCAACATTGCAAATATTTGTAGAAAAATTTAATTAATATTTAATTAAAATTTTCCACTTCTGTTATCAAATATAATTGTATTCTCTGTGCTTTAAACACATTGTAATTTTATAATGGTTAAGTGTGAGTTATCTCAAATCTGCCTAAGGCAAAAGTGTAACCATTGAAATTAGAAACATTTAGTTGTGGTTGCAACTAAATAGTCTTTTTCCCTCCTGATGGAGAAGTGACTCTTCTATTGACTCAAAATCAGGATGATAACAGTAATAATAAAAGTTTAAAACAAATGTAATGCATAGTCCTACACAGTGCCTTTCTTGTGGCAGTTTAACATATTCATTTCTTACATACACCAAATAATGTTTGGGACTTTTCTACTATTTTGCCATAAAATTAGTGCATTAAAGCTGTATACAAGAGAGAAACTGAGTCAGATTTGCCAGGGGTCCCTCAGTGGATGTCTTGAGGAGAAGTGACATCTGCGTGAAATGTCCCACCAAAGCTTTCCAAGGATTGGCCTCGCCTCTAATTTAGCACTTACAGAAGAATCTCATGATCTACCCTAACGGTACATTTCTCAAGGTGAGGGACTCTGTATCTCCAGCATATAGCCCAAGGCCTGGCCCCAGTCCTCAAATAGCTCCTGCTTTATAAAACAGAACAGAAGATAGCAACACCAAAACAATGGCCTGGATTTGGGGGCCTGTTTGATATTGAAACCAGTTCTGTGAAGCTAATTAAAGGCAGAAAATGGACAGAACCATGGCTAAGTTGGGTAAAAGTTACACTCCATTCAGCCCTTTGCTGTGCACCTGCTGCCGCCTGGGCATAGGGCTGGTCACGGCCAAGGGACCTTGTGTCTGACCATGGCACTTGAGGTTCGCTCTGGGCTGTGAAGATCTATCTAGAGTCTGAATGGAAACTTGTTTCTCTTTCCCAAGGGTCATTATAAACCGAAATGAAGTGTCCCCCTGAGGTTCAGGAAAGTTCATCCAAGCTTTCCTTTGTGGAACTTCCTGTTTCCTTCTGACCTTCCTGCGTTCTTAAGGGTTTTGTTTCAAGTCGATTCAGTGATGTAACAGAACAGGCTTTATTCTAATTTCCAGCTGGCAAGTGTGGTGCGGTTTGGTAGGGCGGATTTTAGTGTGATTTACAATGTGAAATCGACCTCAAAGAGGGTCATAAAGGCGGCGTTGTCAGATGATGGATTCAGAATGAAGTTGGGGTTGCATGTTTTGTTACTTTGGGATTTCTAGTAAAAAACAAGTTTCTCTTTCCCACTTTCAGAAATGCATGAAAGTCTGATATTTCTCTGTGGCTGTCTGACTGCCCCATGGCAGGACACTTCCATCTGCTTGGCTTTCTCCACTTAACTTTGACATTTTGAGATTTAGCTATTATCTGACTGGCTCGGGAAGCAACCTCAAACAATCTCAATGTGTGCAAAGTGTTTGTGTAAGTGCCTGTGTGTGCACATGCATGTAAACTGATGGGCCTTCTGAGCGGACAGGGATTATACTGCTTGGTGCTCTATCTAAATCCCACTCAAGAGAACAGGGGCAACCTCACTCATTTGAAAGGCACGGATCACCACTATCTGGACCAGTTTGGGTGACTCAATGGGTTAAACAACAGGAGGGTATCTGTATGCCTAGGGAATCAGAGCTACTTAGAAAAGGGAACCGTTTTGACTAGACTCATTGATTTAAAGAGGTTTTCAGGTTTGTTTCCCCAAAAGATATAATTGAGTGGAAAGGACTGTTCATATCCAACATGGCTTGTCTCTTACCCCACATCCATCCCAGTTCCAATTTCTAGTTCCCTTTGTTAGAATGAGGGCTGAGGAGATCTGTATGCTGAGCCCTGCCAACCATTTTTGTTTTCATTAGGATGACAGGATACTTTGTGAACAGTATTTTCATACTCTGATGTCTCACCTGGAATCCAAATAAGGTCCATAAATCTGAGTCTAAGTAAAGTTCTAGAATTATAAACCAGTAATTTATTTTTATGAACCAGGTCATCACAGGCTTATAAAAAGGCATATAGATCTATGTAGGTCCATTTTTTCTTCTAAATCGTGGGTAGGTTACATGCGGGCCTTATTTAAGCTCTGACAGAAATTGCTACTGAATTTGTATGTGTGGCCACCCTATGTGTGTCCAATTCTTCCTCAGGGGGAGTAGCCATGGGATCTATTCAAGTGCTGCCTAGGATATCAATGTGCAGACTTTGCTTAGCTACCAATACAAATTTGAATTCCAGAGCAGTTGAGGTTATGGAGATAAATAATGTATTTCTCCACTGAGAATACATTAGTGTTGTTTCTTGCTTTGAAGTGAGCTGTGGTACATTTCTTTCTGCAGTGGCAGGTACTTCTTAAAAATAGATTCCAAATTTCCTGCTGGGTCCAGGAGAATTTTGTAAAAGTCTCAAGGCTAGGAGGGCAAGGGATCTTTTTTGAATGTCAAGCACTGTTAGATGCTTTAAATTTGTTGTCTCCTCAAGCTCCCCAGTCTGTGAGACAATAGGAATTCTCACTGACACAGCTGCTGGAGATCAAGGCGTTAAGGCTCCTACCTGAAGCCACAGGGCAACTGGAGAGGAATCTGAATCCAAGCCCGATTCCCCAGCTGGGTTCTCCCACTGCACTGTGCTGTGTTTGCAGGTCTCTTGCTGAGACTGGGGGACATCATCCAATCTTAGTAAGAAGAGGTGGTTTATGACAGAGACCATTGGAGGGTAACGGTTGGTCACAATTTGTAGAGTAATGATGGTGAGAAGGGGTGATTTTCTTTCTTTGGGGGGGTACATTTTTTTATTATATCAACATGTTTAATACTATCCTCTGAAAACAGATGCCTTAAACAACATCCTTTTTTTTTTTTTTAATACAGTGAAAGAAAATGCCATGTGAAGGGAGTGCTTTTCTAACTTTAAAATGAAAGAGGTGCCCGAGCATCCAGGCCGAACAGCCTTCTTAAAAGGAACTTTTGTTCCCTATATTCAGAGGGCTGGTTTTTTAATCAATCAATAAAGAAGTATGCATTGTTGATATGTTGCAAACCATAGGACATGTTCTATTGGAAAAGTATAATCGATTACATGATTCTTCTCTTTCCTTCTGTTTCTGGGAGACATTTTGGTTTTGTAGGGTACGTTTTTCATAGAAAACGCCTTGTTCACTCCTCTCTATCACTTTTTTACTTATTTTTTGTTTTTGTTAATCCTCACCTGAGGATATTTTTTGCATTTTTTATTTTTTTTTTTAGCGAGAGTGGAAGGGAAGGAAGGAAGGGGAGAGAGAAACATCCCTGTGAGAGAGACACATAGATTGGTTGCCTCCTGCACGGCCCCGACTGGAACTGGGGATCGACCTGCAACCGAGGCACATGCCCTGGACTGGGAATCGAACCCGTGACCCTTCATCGCACAGGCTGATGCTCTAACCACTGGGCACACTGGCCGGGCTCCCTCACTCTGTTACACACACACACACACACACACACACACACACACACACACACTCTCTCTCTCTCTCTCTCTCTCTCTCTCTCTGTCTCTGTCTCTCATCCCTGACTTCATTTTTAATTACGTGTGGAGAACGAAGCGGCCCGAGCAGGGGCTGACGAGCGCACTGAGAGGGACAGAATCAGGCCGGCGGGCTGGCTGTCATCAGCTTGAGAGGCCTGATTGGCGGATAGACATCTGATAGGTTTTTAAATTATTATTACAGGGCATGAAAAAGTCACACAAAGATGGAGTTATTTATAATGAAAAGTTAAATAACATAATCTTTCTGATCATAAATGAACACATATTTGTTTGGGAAGCATATCTGTAAAGAAGAAAATAGAAATCATATAATCCTACCACAGTGAGATAATACTCTCAATTATGTTGATTGTGATGCATTTTGGAGTTTTATCCCATTGCTGAGAGGCAAAAGTGATTAAGAACCACGTTATGTTATTTCTATAAATTTTGGCCTTTGAATGCATAGAGAAAAACAGGTGATTGAAAATGCTGCACCCCCTCTAAGAAGTTTCAGATTTCACCACTGAAGTCAAACGTTTTAGCAGCTTTACCCTGGTGCATTTTTTAGGGTAAACACTGACAAAACTGGAGGTATTCAGGGTGCTGACCCCAGTACTGGCTCTGGGTATAGAACCACTGTTCTTTGGTTCACCTGCTTTTCTTATGCTTTGCAGAGGCTTGGAAACTCATGCCAGGCTGGAATATTAAATTTGTAATTAGGGACATTTAACTTCTTATAAAAATGTAATTTATAGTAACCAAGAAACATGTTGTTAGAAAGGGAAGAAAACTACCAATGGGCATTCAAACACATTTACTGTGCACTTATATTGGATTTTAAACTCAATTGTTTCCAAGGCTACAAAAAATTCCTACTACTGATGATTCTACACTTGACCATATTTTTTATAACTTTAATGTTATACAAACTTCCATGTTAACTAGTGTTCCTGTCCCCCATTAACTTATGTAAGATGCATCTGAATGCCTAAATTTAAGATATTAAGCTATTCTGCCCTGACCAGTGTGGCTACTTGGGTGGAGAGTCGTCCAGTGCACCCGAAGGTTGTGGGTTTGAGTCTAGGTCTGTCCTTGTACCTAGGTTGTGCATTTGATCCTGGAGGCAACTGATCCATGTTTCTCTCTCTCTCCCTCCCCACTCCCCTTCCTCCCTCTTAAAATCAATAAAAAAAAAATGAAGCTATTCTGGTGAATAACATTATATTCCCCCAAATCTAGTGGCCTGTTTGCAAGTTAGTTCTTCACTCATTTTTTACTTTAATGTTATGTTTTTGTATAAGTTATTCATTCAAAAGGTTTGAATATCAAAATGATATTAAAAAGGGTCAATTAGGACCCATATTTCTACCCTTGACCTGGTCTTAGCTTTTTCTGCCCAACTATAGGTAATTTCACTTCTATTATTTTCTTATGCTGTACTCTGTTGTTTATTAATAAACAAATATAAATGCAGTTTATATGTGTATAAACTATATTTATATGTTATTGACAAACAACTGTAGGTACAGTATATATACTGTAGGTATATGCATATATATACATACACATACTTAATACATATACACACACACACACATACACAGGGTGTCCCATAAAAATGTATACACACTTTAATAGCTGATAGCTCAATTTTGAAAATGAAATGTATTTTAATAAACACTGCCTTTATAGTTGTTCAAAGTGTGTGTATACATTTTTTGGGCAATATATATATATAGTATATATGTGTGTATACATACACACACACACACACTTATATTGCCTTAATTTTCCACTTACTAATAGTATATTCTGATGATCTTTCTATAAACAATACAAAGTTTGTTCATACTAACTTTTATAGCTGTATTAAGAAGATAGATTATAGTTTAATTAGTTTCCTACTAGTAAGCACTTGCGTTATACATATGTGTATATATATATATTGTATGACAAACTGCACTACAAAGAATAGTTGGTACAAAGACCATTTTGTTTGTGCAGTTATATATGTAAAACACATGACCAGAAGTGGGATTACTGAGTCAAAGATATATACCTTTGTAATAAAGTAGATGCTGACAAATGGCCCATTGTGGTCAGCAGAATAATGGCCCCCCAAAGAAGCCCGTATCCGGGGAGAATCCTATCATGATGTATACACTTATCAAATCATCACATTGCACACATTAAATATTTTACAATTTTATTTGTCAGTTATACCTCTATAAAGCTGAAAGAAGAAGAAAAAAATCCGTTTCCTAATCCTTGGAACCTGTTAGTATGTTATCTTACACACATGAAAAACACTTAGAAGATGTGATCAAGGTCCAGGGTCTTGAGATAGCAGAGTTATCTTAGATTATCTTGGCCCAGTATAATCATGTGAGTCCTTTCCCGTGGAAAAGGAAGAGGCGAATGAGTGTGGGAGATGTGGCATGAGCAGGACCTGCCACTGCTCTCTTTGAGGACGGAAGAACAGATCACAGGTCCAAGAGTGTAGGTGGCCCTAGAAACTAGGAATGGCCCTCAGCTGACAGCCATAAGAAACTGAATTTTGCCAGCAACTTAAATGAGCAAGAAAACGGTGACTCCAGTCCTAGAATGTCAAAGAAATGGATTCTCCCCTGGAGTCTCCAATAAGGAACATAGTCCCGCTGACACACTGATTTTTAACCCTGTGAGACCTGTGTGGGAGTTCTGATCTACAGAACTAGAAGATAACAAATTTGTCTGTTTTAAGCCTCTAAACTTGTAGTCACTTGTTACAGCAGCAACAGAAACCTAAGACACCCTGTATAGGGTTTGGATCATTTTGTACTATCGTCAGCAATTGATGAGATTGTTTTCTTACGTCTTCTCAAACAAAATATGTTGCCAGACTTTGAGATTTTTGCCAATCTGAAAGGTGAGAAAGAGCACCTCAGTGCAATTTTTAATGTGTGTTTCTCTTATTATGAATGAGGTTGAGCTTCTCTACATTTATGCATATTTGCATTAATTGAATGTCCATGTTTGTTGCCCTCTTTTCTGTTGGGTTGTTGGAATTTATTTAATTAAGTTCTAAGCATTCTTTATATATTCAGAGGATGAGGGCTTTACATGTGATAGAAATTGCAACTATTTTTCCTACATCATTCATTTTCCATATGAATTTAAAGATGAACATTGACCTCTTTATTATTTTCTTCAGATCCTATACATTTTTCATCAGATTGTTGTAGGTCTCTGGGTAACAGAAGCTAAAATGCCACCAAGATAACCCATTTTTGAGGGTAGAAATAAAAATGAGAGGGAAAAAAAGAACTGCTGTATAACTTTGCTTTTTTCATTTTCTCACCTTCAGCTGGACTCCTTCTCATGGCTCCTTTTTCTTTTTTTTTAAATCCTCACCTGAGGATATTTTTTCCATTGCTTTTCAGAGTTGGAGAGAGAGACAGAGAGGGAGAGAGAAACATCGATGTGAGAGACACACGTCGATTGGTTGCCTCCCACACGCACCCCAACCAGAGCTGGGAATCGAGCCTGCAACTGAGGTACGTGCCCTTGGCCAGAATTGAACCCAGAGCCCTTCAGTCTGCAGGCGCCGCTCTAACCACTGAGCACACCAGCTAGGGTTCATGGCTCCTTTTTAAAGTCCAGAAGTAGCTCCCAATTCTAGAGTGGCTAATAAAAGACTTTGTGCATTATAATGCCAGGGTTGCAGCAAGTACAGCATTCTGAAGAAGAGTCTTCAATTAAAAGTTGCATTCTTAGACCTACAGCTGTCCGAGCCCCCAGCGCTGGTCTTTCACATCAGCAGAGGCAGGGGTGTTATTATTCCCAGTGAAACGCTGACAGGCCCGTCGCTGCAGTGACACCAGCCAGCTCAGGTTATAATTACCTTCCTTACATCATTGCCGCCTCTGCCGGGCGTGCAGCAAGGGAGCTCTTGCTTGGGAGACAGATTTGTGTTTATAGCCAGAGTTGTTCCTTTTTAATTCAAATCAGGTTTACTGATAGCTAGGAGGGGTCGGGGGGAGGGAAGAAAAACTGTTATAATTTGAGTATCATGAGGAGAAACAATAAACACTTAAATGATGAGGAGGCGATCATCCAGTCAGGAACAGAAGATCGGGGTTTAAGCCAGGCCTTTCTGACAGGGATATCAGTGCTGGGTTCATTAACTGCCCTGCCTGCTTTCAGAATAGTTTAAATGCGGCAATTTACATTAAAATGGATTTAGTGACACCATCTTCTCATTACTGTCAGTTTACATTTGGGTTCGTAAACTATAATTGTAAATAAAATATGCCTTTCATTACAATGTCTATTTAGTAGAATATGGTAGGAAATTAGAGGCATAATTATGATCTAAATTATTAATTCAGTGATATTTTTCAGGTGCCATATGTAGATACTCCCCAGTGCATAATGAATGTGCACGCAGGGGTTCAATCAGGTCTAGATCTCTGTGCTCGGCCTCACCTTCCCTGTCTTTACCTTATTTTGTTTTTGCTTCTCCAACTCTTCAGGGGTACATGGTCAAAGGGAGTAGGTTTCTCAAGTGGCCATTATTTTCATCTCATTTCTCTTCCTAAGTTTCAAGGATGCCCCCAATAAATAGCACCCTTCTTCCCTGTCCATGTTCTACATATGTTGAGAAGTAACACGGACTGAGAGATCAAAGGATCAGCTTTATTATGAAAAGAGGCGCAGGGAAATAAGACAGAAGAGGAGAGGGCAATGTGGCCACCAGGGCAGAGGCTGGAGGAAAGCAAGGAACGGGTTCCCCTGAGGGCATTTGGAGGGAGTGCCGCTTTGCACATCTTGGCCCAGTGCAACTGAATTTGGACTTCTGGCCTCCAGAACTGTGAGAGAATACATTTCTGTTGTTTTCAGTCACAAATTTGACATAATTTGTTTTAACATCCTCAGGAAACTAATATGCTCCCCAACCATCTCTCGGCAGACAGCCCCGGAGGTGCTGAGGATGAAGGCTCTCAGGATGGAGAAGAGCTGAGAGGGTCCTTCATGCCCAGTTTGTGCTCACTAATCAAGTGGGTCACTCCAGTATTTGGGGGGCAGAATGATTAAAAAACAGGGAGGGGTCAGGGGTATGTTTGGGGTAAATTCCTCTGCCCAGAAAACCCTTCCTTTCCTTTGATTCACCAACATCCCTCAATTTTCAGAACTGCAATGTTAAAATAACGTTTGGTATTTAAATATTATGGTCATTATGAAGTCTGAACAAAGGCTGAAATTGAAATTGTACATCAGAGAGCTTTTAAGGTCAAGACCGACTGACACTGTGTTAGAACAAGAACACATATTATCCCTAAAGTTGAAATTTGACTTGTTTCCCCACCTCACCACCTGCTTCACTGTTTCATGTGGACAGCTTGGAGGGGAAGCTATTTTTTGTCTTGTTTTAAGAAAGAAGTAAACTGATATTAATGTTTTCAAATTCCCTGCTAATTTTCACCCTGGAGAATGATACTATTTACTTGTAAAGGTCCAAGTTTGTTCTACTTTAAACTATTTTTCCTTGAGCCCCGGTGGTGTGGCTCAGTGGGTTGAGCACCTAAAGGCTGCCAGTTTGGTTTCCAGTCAGGGCACATGCTTGGGTTCTGGCTCGATCCCTGGTGGGGGAGTTAGGAGGCGGCCGATCGAAGTTTCTCTCACACAGTGATAGCCCCTCTCTCTCTGTCGCTCTCCCTTTCTCTCTCTCTCAAATCAATTAAAAAAAAAAAAAACCATATTGGATAATTACATGGAGAAATTACTATATGTATCTACTTGAAATATCTTCTTTTTAAATGTTTTACCCTGATTTAAAAAAAATTGACAAACCAGAGAAAGTTTTGTTAAAAATCCAGAGACACATACAAAAGAAAACAAAAGCATTACTGGCTAACCCTGCCTCAGAGGGACGTGACTCACGCAGCATAAGCATTTGTTCACTAGCACTGTCTTCCCTTTCATAAGGTTTTCCTAACATAATGTATTAAATATTACTTCCCATGACAGGTCTAAATAAATTAAGGCTTATTTAACAAATATTTATTAGGTGCTGACCATGCACATAGTATTATTTAGTGAACAAAACAAAAACTTCTACAGTGTTGGACTTATTTTCTTATGGCTGGAGTATCCTCTGGAGAGTTCGATTTAATTCAGTTGGAGGAATACCTTTGCCTAACTTGGGCACACGCAAGCAAAGAATAATATGCAGTCTAGAAGCTGAGCATGACATGGAAACCATGCAAGCAATGGAGAACGGTCATTTTCTCTCTTGCAAATGCAAACTAAATGTTGAACAAAATGTTTGAATACGCTATTCCTTCTCGTGGAAGGAGGGATAAAAAGAGGTAATAATCTTCTACTATGTTCTTCACATTTATTTTTTAGGTCTCTGAAGCAGGTGCTCTAGGCCTAAAAGAAATTGGGGTGGCCAGAGAAGCAGTATTATAAGCACTGGAGTTTATGAAAACAGGAATATATTCTCCTTTCTATTTCTCTTCAGTTTATATTTTATAGAACTCTTTGGAAAACTCAAAGTTTTTCTTTCTTTTGTTTTGTTTTTCAGGAAACAATTGCTTCTGTTTTGGAACCTGTTGTCTATGCATATTTTATTTTTATTTAGTATATTTATGCATATGCTAATCATTCTATATTGGTATCTCTTACTTCCACAAAAATACTTTAAGCTCCTTTGTGTGATTTTATTATAACAGATTATTTTTATATGTCCTTAGCATAGTGCTACTGAGTTGGTATTTAATGAAATTTCTCAATTGATATGAGCAGTAAGATTAAACTATTCAAAGCAATCTACAGATTCAGTGCAATTCCTATCAAGCTACCAGTGGCATATTTCACAGAACTAGAAACAAATATTCTAAAAATTTATATAGAACCACAAAAGACCCTGAATAGCAAAGTGATTTTGAGAAAGAAGCACAAAGTTGGAGGAATCACACTACATAATATCAAACTCTACTACAAAACAGCATAGTACTGGCCTAAAAACAGACAGATAGATCAATGGAACAGAATAGAGAGCCCAGGAATAAACCCATGCCTTTGCCGTCGGTTAATATTTGACAAAGGAGGCAAAAACATACAATGGGGTAACGATAGTCTATTCAATAAATGGTGTTAGAAATGAAAGTCTGATGTAACTGAAATAACTCTAACAAAGGATATTTGTAGAAGTTGCAGAGAAAATTGCAAGACATTATCAAAGAAAATTATAGAAGACATAAGTAAATGACTCGCTATACCATATTCATGAAGAGAAAGACTTATTTTTTTAAAAGATGCTGATTCTCCATAAACATGTGCATAATTTCCTATTTCTGTTACATGTTTTCTTATGTACAACAGAAAAAAACAACCACCCTGATTTACTGAAGTTTAATGAGAGCGTAAAATCACCTAACTAGTTTAGAAACTTCTGAAGAAGACTATCATGGTGAAACATTGCTTATCAGATAGCAATATATCATGAAACAATATTAATTAAGACAGGAATGGACAAATAGACCAGTGGAACTGAGAACCTAGAAACAGGTCTTTATTTTGTTAGTCCTGAAACAGGGAGGGGGCTGTTAGGTCTAAAAACCTACCCATCCAAGACTTACTGACCACCATATTCAAGAAATTGTGAGCATTAAAGGTAAAGAGATCAAGAAATACAAATTGGCAGTTACAAAATAGTCACAGGAATATAAAATACAGCATAGGGAATATAGTCAATAATACTGTAATAACTATGAATGGTGTCAGATGGGTCCTGGAAATATTGGGGGAAACACTTTGTAAAGTATGTGATAGTCTAACCATTCTGCTATACACCTGAAACTAATACAAAATAATATTGAAAGTAAACTGTAATTGAAAAATAAATTTCTAAAAAAATCCCTAAGTGTGGAGTGGATTAGCCAGTGAAGGTGAAATTCTATATGACTGCAAAAGTACTTAAAGATCACAGGTCTATGTCTCATTGGAAGTGCCTGATTATGATTCCACCTTGAGAGGAGACACTAACACACATTTCTGGATTACGAACATACCAGTCTCATTTTAGGGCTAGTGAGTCTAAAGAGTTAATTGTGTATACATGCCAGTCATCATCAGTCAGTCAATCAGGCAACCTCAGGTGTCATGAATCTAATGGGACTGAGGTTGACAGGCAAGCTGACAGTCCAAGGACTGATACCTAAATAACAGGCTGTGTGAAACAAGCCATTACTTGCTGGGGCAGATGGGGCAGAGGAAGCCTAGCTCTTGCGTACTGCTGACTCGATAGCTCTAGCCGTCCTCTGGAAAGCAGCAAAGGCAACCTCTCATGCACTTGTTATTTCTGTTAGCAACTGCCAGTCTATTTCACACAGGATCAGAGTGTAAATGGGATCAATATGCTGAAGCCAAAAGGGAGCTGGGCTCAACTAAACCAACCCCACATTTCACCAATGCAGATACGGAACCCTACAGTTAGAGCATGTTTGTGATTAGAACCCACATTTTTGACTCAGAATCTAATCTTCGATTTACTATGTAGTGTGTCATTTTAAAGTTAAGTATCTGACAACAAAAATGTATGTCTGTTCTCTAATTGATGATACTGAAGAACTTAATTTTGCCAACTAAAATGAATACAGCAGTCAGAATCTTAGCATGCCACTTAATGGAGTGGATCTTTTAAAAAGTTTTATCCATGGAAATATGAATGCAAATGAAAATTGTTTAAATGACCTCCAGAGCATTTTTAAAACAACCCATACTAGATAGAACTAAAACAATTTTAAAAAAAAATTCAAAGTTATGCCATTTAAAAAATATGAAAATGAATTAGTTTTTACACCACTGGTTCTCCATCAGCGGTCTAGTTCAGAATCACCCAGAAAGTTTTAAAAATTATACATGCCCAACCTCCCCACCGACTAGTGAATCAGAATCTCTGGCTTGGGCATGGTGTATGTATGCTTTGAAAAAATCCATATGATTTCAATATACAATATGTATCAGCAATGCGGAAAACCTAAATCTTTTACAAACACTGAGCAAAAATATAAAAATCACAACATCCATAGTTTAGACAAGTATAAAACTTGTCCTTTCTACCAGATGTTCCACCACTCCAAACATCTTTACAGTCCTATTGCATAAATAGACTGCGCTGTGTCCAGATGTGGATACATAAAACAACTATATTTTAATCATAAATTTTGGGTGGGAAATAGTGAGAGCAGGGAAAACAAACAAACAAAAAATTCCACGGGAAGTTCTAAAACCTCATTTTAGCCAAGAGCACCCAGTACCTCACCCATCAAATCCTCTGCTGAGCCTGTGCCCAAGGAGGCGTGCAGGCTGGCTTGAGCCCTGTATGCTTGGACTCCACTTGGCACAGGGAAGACGAACAGCCAGGTCAACATGACGCAGCAAGAGAGAGAAGGAAAAGGAACAGAGCGTCCAGAAAATTCACAAAGTCAATAATTTATCCTTAAAGACTCCAGAGTGACCTAGAATGAGAAGAAAACTTGACCCTCAGAAATTAAAGTGGCAGCTGAAAAGGCAGTGACTGGTACCTGCCCACATTATCGGTAAGGGCAAGAGTTCAATTTTTTTTTTTTTTTTTTTTTTTTTAGAGTTTAAGACTAGCTTATACATAAAAATAGTTATTATTTCAGAATAGGGAAGGTTATAAAAAGGACTTCTGGTATTTTTTTTATGGAGACCTAGGCAATCCTAAAAAGAGGAACTGCTTGCATTATAGGCTAAGGTAGAGTAACCCAACTACCAACTCAAAGCCTGAGCTAGGCGTTGTAGTTGGGAGGGGGCACTAATTTGGGAAGGGGTACTAATTAAGGGTTACTATCTTTTCTCTACTTTGTCCTCTGTCTTAGGGTTTTATTTACAGAGGTAAAGTTCTCTTGCTGAGGGCAACAGAGCAAAGAGAAAGGAGGCACAAGTCCTTCATGACACGCCTGCTTTTCTCTCCCATTTGGCTTCCTGGCCGCTATCAAGGCCCTTTTCCCATGGTCGCAGGACTCGCCCAGCCCGGCCGGGACGTTTGTCCCTGGATGCAGTGTCCTGCTGGCAGGAAGGCAGTGGGAGGCCTCTGTTTTTGTGTTTGGGTTTTCTTTTAACAGCCTCATCTTTCAATGACATCACCCTCAGCCCTGAGATATGACTGCACTTCCCAGCCGCCTGATAGCGAAGCAAAGGTTACCTTCTATCTCACAGCAGTGTTGTCATCAAAGAGCTGTGTCTCGCAGGCCTGACAGCGCGAAGCAGGAGATTTGCTCCAAGTGCGCGGAAAGGCCAAAGCGACCTTTGCGACAGGAACCAACGAGGCGGCAGGATTCAAACAGCCTCCCTACCAGAAAGATAACCGGCTCGGCTGCCTCTGATCCCATCACTCCCTTCAGCAAAGAGTGGCTGTTCTGTGTTCAACTTGATCTCTGTTTCGTTTTGGGGACTCAAGATAAAACAAAGAAACTGGCTCATGTGCACTGAATGGCTGGGCAGGATATAGGTGCCTTTTAGCCATTTATGAATAGTCCCTGTCTTCCTACCGACTTGGATTTCACAGAGCCTCAGAAAAGTAATTTGATAGGATCTTAAAGAGAATCACCGTGAGAGTTTTAACAATGAAAAAGGAGCGGGTTGCAAAGCATTCGTAAACCTTCGGGAGAAATGTTCTTTTGTGCGCCATTGCATTTCTATTTAGTTTGGCATAAGGTGAAATACTGATTGGAGCAAATGACTAAAGTCAAGTTTTTCTTTTGCTGAGAAAAAGCCATTTTGACAATGATTTCATAATGGCAGGTGGAGTTCTGTATGGAATTGTTTAACTAGAAGCAAGGTGTCTAAGTGGCTTGAAATAAACAGGCTGAAAGCGTTGCAGCAGGTAGAAAATATTGGCTTCCATTTCCTTGGTCCGTTGCAGCAAATGTTTACTTCAGGGGGAGAGAAGAGCTCGACACTTCAGCACTCTCTTTGCAAAGTAAAAACAGAACAAAAGCTCCCAAACATTCCAAAGCCCTTTCCTCCTGTATCACAGTGACAAATGAGCTCTTACATCACATAAATACAGGGGTGGGGAAAAGTAGGCTTACAGTTGTGAGTATGTGAAACGCGGAGTTGATTCTTATAGTATTTTTTTAAAATTTATTATTGTTTAAAATATTACAGATGTCCCTTTTTCTTCCCAATGACCCGTTCCACCCCATCCCACCCCCCTCCCCAGTCCCTCTCCCCACCATTGTCTGTGTCCTTGGGTTGTGTATATATGCACATAAATTCTTTGGTTACTCTCTCCCCCTCCACCCACCCGCCCCCCTCCATCCCTCTGACATTCATCAGTCTCATCTACGCTTCCATGTCATTGAATCTATTCTGTTCATCAGTTTATTAAGTTCCTTAGATTCCACGTATAAGCGAGATCATGTGATATTTGTCTTTCGCTGCCTGGCTTATTTCACTTAGCATAATATTCTCCAGGTCCATCCATACTGCCCCAAAGGATATGAGATTCTTCTTCTTTACAGCTGCGTAGTATTCCACGGTGTAAATGTCCCACAGCTTTTTTATCCACTCATCTGCTGATGGGCACTTGGGCTGTTTCCAGATCTTATCTATTGTAAACTGTGCTGCTATGAACATAGGGGTACATATATCCTTTCTGATGAATGTTTCAGGATTCTTAGGATACATTCCTAGGAGTGGAATCACTGGGTCAAACGGCAGCTCCATTTTTAGTTTTTTGAGGAAGCTCCACACTGTTTTCCATAGTGGCTGCACCAGTCTGCATTCCTGCCAGCAGTGTACAGGGTTCCCCTTTCTCCACACCCTCGCCAGCACATGTCGTTTGTTGATTTGTTGATGGAGCCATTGTGACAGGTGTGAGGTGATACCTCATAGTGGTTCTAATTTGCATCTCTCTGATGATTAGCGATGTCGAGCATTTTCTCACGTGTCCCTTGGCCATCCATATCCTCTTTGGAGAAGTGTCTATTTAAGTCCTTTGCCCATTTCTTAATTGGGTTGTTTGTCTTTCTCTTGCTGAGTGCTATGAGTTCTTTGTACTCTTTGGAAATTAGCCCCTTATCAGATGCATCCTTGGCAAATATGTTTTCCCAGACTGTGGGGTTCCTTTGTATTTTGAGGCTGTTTTCTTTTGCTGTGCAGAAGCTTTTTAGTTTGATGTAGTCCCATATGTTTATTTTTTCCTTTGTTTCTCTTGCCCTAGGAGATGTATCAGTGAAAAGTCCACTACGTGGGATGTCTGTGACTTTACTGCCTATGTTTTCTTCCAGGATTTCTATGGTTTTGTGACTTACATTTAAGTCTTTTATCCATTTTGAGTTTATTTTTGTGTATGGTGAAAGTTGGTGGTCTAGTTTCATTCTTTTGCATGTATCTGTCCAATTTTCCCAACACCACTCATTGAAGAGACTGTCCTTACTCCATTGTATGCTCTTGCCTCCTTTCTCAAATATTAACTGACCATAATGGGTGAGTCTATTTCTGGGGCCTCTGTTCTGTTCCATTGATCTATATGCCTGTTGTTGTACCAATACCAGGCCGTTTTGATTACAGTGGCTTTGTAATACAGTTTGAAGTCCGGTAATGTGATCCCTCCCACTCTGTTCTTTTTTCTCAAGATGGCTGCAGCTATTCGGGGTCTTTTTTGGTTCCATATAAATTTTCAAAATGTTTGTTTTAGGTCTGTGAAATATGCTGTTGGTATTTTCATAGGAATTGCATTAAATTTATAAATTACTTTGGGTAGTATAGACATTTTAATGATATTAATTCTTCCAATCCATGAGCATGGTATCTTCTTCCACTTGTTTAAATCTTCCTCTATTTCTTTTTTCAGTGTCATGTAGTTTTCTGAGTACAGGTCTTTTACATCCTTGGTTAAGTTTATTCCTAGGTATCTTACTTTTTCAGTTGCAATGGTAAATGGTATTGCTTTTTCAGTTTCTCTCTCTGAAAGTTCATTGTTGGTGTATAAGAATGCCATTGATTTCCGGATGTTGATTTTGTATCCAGCTACCTTGCCAAATTTGTTTATCAAATCTAGTAGTACTTTGATGGAGTCTTTAGGGTTTTCTATGTACAGTATCATGTCATCTGCAAATAATGACAGTTTTACTTCCTCCTTTCCAATTTGGATACCTTTTATGTTTTCTTCCTGTCTGATGGCTATGGCGAGGACTTCCAGTACTATGTTGAATAAGAGTGGTGAAAGTGGACATCCCTATCTTGTTCCGGTTATTCTTATCGTATGATTTATGAATTATTGTATTATTTTTCATACGAACAACTGTAAACCTCCTTTTGCCCACCTCTGTATATGAGAAGACAGGCGTTTTTCCTGAATGGGATGCTTGGACAAAGTAGAAGTGCAAACAGTGCCACCTGAAGGCGGGTCTCTCTGAGATGCTTTTATGGGGGAGGTGAGGGGGAAGGAAAGAGGTCTTCTACCTCATGATGCAATTTGTTGACTTGGCACGATGTGCTTATTGTCAAGGTGGCTGGCTCTTTCTTCTTCTGTCCTTCATTTTGCTGACCCTCTTGTCCCTGCCATTGGTGGTCTGTTCCACGAGGGCGATCTTGGCCTGGGGTCCCTCCCACATGCCATCGGAAACTTCTACCTGGAAGACCTGATAGAGTACCTCTCTCCACAAAGGAGGGGAAAGAATAGAAACATTTTTCTGGCATTTGTCTCTCTCTCTCTCTTCAACCTCTTGATTTTCCAGATTTTTCCAATAGTTTTTTTTTCTAATTTTCCAAGTTTCTACAGCTCCTTTGCCCCACCTTGTTTCACCTGAGGAAGGAGAACAGTACAATGGAAAGAATTATGGGTTTTGGAGTTAGATCCCTTCTCTGCTGTTTTCTAGATGTGGGAACTTGAAAAAAAATCACCGAACTAGAAGCCTCGGTTTCAACTACAGAATGTATATGAGGACAATAATGGGTTAGCAGAGGATTCCCCACCATGCTTGACAGATAGGAATAGAACGATGCATGTCATTGTCTTTTCCATTCCTAGAATTCTCTAGCTCTGGTTTTTCTGATCATTCCCCAACTAATGTTTATTTTTTGGAAGCTGGAGATATTAGGGCCAGGTAGTTGGGAGGGGAAAGAGAGCTCTTTTGACATTTATTCAGGTGTGTGTTTCTTTCCAAGATCTGAGTGTCTGAATGGCGGCTGGTATTATAGGAGAGGGTTCTCACATTACTCCATTATAGATTTGTATTTTAAACTGGATGAGAGTGAAGCAGAGTCAGTTTCCATTTAGCAAATAGTCACTTCCAAAAATGTAGTACTTGAGATGGTTTACACCTCTTTTTTGAGATGGATTACATCTAGACTTAGCTCATGTCATCAGTCCTAGAAGTACTCTCTTTTGCTATTTGGGCCTTATATTGCCAAATTAACTGTCCATTCTTCATAGGAAAAAATTAGTGCCACTGTTCATCATTCCAGGCTCAAGGGTAAGAAGGTGCTGCTGCTATTGCTCCATATAGAGTCCTTCATCATTTTTCCTTTTCTCTTGGCCAAATGCCCAGGCATTCAGAAATGTAATGTTCAACCATGGTTATCCATTAGAATTACCTGGGTAGCTTTTAAAACACTCCAACGTCTTGGTTCCCCCATAGACCAATGAAATCAGAAACTCTTGGGGTTGGACCTGGGCACAGGTATTTTTTAACAGTCTTTCAGGTGACACCAAAATGCCTCCAGGATTGAGAACCACTGATTGAGAAAAGGGATCCTTAGCCGTAAAAGGGTTGTTATTTCACAATAACTCCAGTGTGAGTTCTCAAACTAAAATCAATTTTGGCATGTAAGACATCTTTTTCCTTTATCTTGGTTTTCTGCTTCTACTGTCCTGTGTTCCTTAAATTATGTCTTGGATTATTCCAGTAAACCCACAATGCTATGTTGTTAATAAATAGTAATCTAGACACAATTCAAGGAAAACCAAATGCTTACAGAAGCTGAAGTTGAGTCATTGGTCAGGTGAGTGCTGCTTGAGTCAGGAGGTTTGGGATGGGCTTCAGAAGCAGAATTCTAATATAAATAAAAATAAAAAAAAAGAAACAGTGCCATCTTGGGAAGTTTGCACTGAGGTGTGGAAGAGAGGCATCCAGTCTTGAACTGCTCTAGAGTGTCCTTTTGTTCTCTTACAAACCAATTTCCATACAAAAGCCCAAGCTATCTAAAAATGCAAATCATTTCTGTGCATAAAACATTCCAGTAGCCTCTCACTACACACAGAATAAAATCCAGTTTCTGTTCTGTGGACAACAAAGGCCTCTGTTTACCTCTCTGTCCCCAACTCATATCCTTTTCTGTGGTTCTCACTCTGTTCCAGTCACCTGGCCATCTCCTGTCCTTCAGGGATGCAATCTCACTCAGCTCCGAGCATTTGCTCTCCTTCTCTCTGTCTGGAGTGCGTTTACCCACCACTCAGACCTATCCTGAACTCCTGACTGGAGGAAGCTCCCTGCCCACCACCCTCTACCTCTCTTACATCTTGGTGGCTTTGCTTCAAGGCATTGTCACTTTCTCAAATCATCATGTTCATCTTGTTCCCTTTTTAGAAGGTGAGCTCTGCAACCACAACTTTGATTTGCTCATGGTTGTGTCTTCAGCATACAACACTGTTGGCCCACAAAGCTCTCTAGAAAAATAGGAAAAAGTGCCCCTCTTGACAGACACAGGGCTACAGACTCATAGACCCATAGCTTTATGAGTCACTTTGAGTGATTTAAAAATAAATATCCCTTATTCCAGACTGATGCAGGCCTCCACTGAGGTGTACAGGTAGATGGTGGGTTTCATTTTAGTCCCTACTTTTTCTACATAATGATAGGAGGTGACCAGAGTGCCTGAAATAAGATAGTCGCTCAGTAACTATTTGTTTGCTGAATGAGTTTAGGGGGGTGACTATAGCAATGTTCATGAGCAGAGCACATTCTCCTGGGTCTGGATGCAGAAAAGGAGGCTCAGCGGCAAGTCAGTGGTGTGCAAATAAATAGATAACAAATCAATCTCCAGAAGCAACCACCACCACCTGATATTTTGTGTCTGCCAATTTCCGTGGTATAAATAGCCCCATCATGGCCCATTTCAAGCTTTTAACATAGTCAATGATTCACAAAATTCCTGAAAACTTAATACTTTCACAAGCTATTAAGATGATGTTAATGGCTCATACCAGCTCCCACACACCCAATCAACCCCTACCCCAGTGTTGAACCCTGGGGATCTCAGATTCTGAGTGAGAAAATAACTAATCCTGCTCTTCCTTGCAGCAGAGGCAGAGGTTGTTTATATACTGTCTGTTGGCATCTTCTTTCATGTGAGGACCAGGAAATAACCTGTCTTCTGGGTGGAATGGGGACCTCCAAGATGTTTTTGAAAATAGAGAGGAGGAAAACAAAATTAAGGCTGATGCCAGTGACCTAATTCACTGAATCTTGCTTTCTTCATCTACAAAATAACAAATTGGACTAGTCTCCATATCAACTGGCCAGACTAGCATTCTATATGCCATGTGGGGATTAATGTGAAGGGAGGGGAAAACCAGAGGTCTGTGGTTTCTCTGTGTGAATGAATTTGTACTACGCATATAAGTAATATATCAATCTTTCTAGACCAATGAGTAACACACTTTTTTTTTCTTCTAGTTGAAATAAAATGATTTAGGTTAAATTTACCCTGAAACTAAAACAGGCTTAAGAACTTTTCCAAATGCCAAGGACACTATCAAGTTAATAAGAATCCAACTCCTGTCATATTTCTTCTATCAGGGCTTATATACTGATTTTCCTCTTTATTTCTCCACACACCCCATTTGACATCCTTTGTTTGACTCTGGATTTCAAGTAAAAGTTCAACACGTGCCCAGCAACTCAGACAAAAATGAAATCCAAACCATCAAGCTGGAGAAGCATAAACCACTGTCATCAGGGGTTCAGTAACAGCTTTGAGAGTTATAATTTCTGATGTTGAGCTATCACTTGGCTGGGCAAATACTAGTGTTGAAATATATTATTACTACCCCTCTCCCCACTCTGACCACCAGAGCAAACATCCAACTTCCCAGAAAAATTCATGTGTGCATGGATAAGACCGGAGCCCTTTGCTGCAGCCTTCATACAGTGGACACCAAGCTCTAATAGAGTCTGTCATCCTCACAGGAGCCACTGAATCATATTTATATATAACTTGCATATTAAAAAGCATCAGCCAAAGTCAATGGTGCTGATAAAAAATATCTTAATAGCCAGTAACTGACTAATGAATACTACCATAATAACAGTTTAATTTGAAGAATTCTGACAGCTGGTTGCTTTGATGAGTGTGGTTTCCAAGGAGTCCTAGTCCCATGCTGAGAACATCTCCAGCCTGCTGATTGATAGCAGCAGTGCAGAACTGTTTAATGTCACCACCTCTCAGCTAAAGTAATAATAAACAGGAATGTTATGGTTTATTTTTCTGTATGAATTGTTCAGGCTCTGTATGGTAAGTACCAACTCAATAGGGGATAATAGCTGCCATTCTCCTGGGAGTTGTAACTGGAGGTGAGCCCTTTTTTCTTTCTTTTTTTTTTTATCAGCAAGGTTTATATATCAGGATGAATGTAGAAATTATTGGTTTTCTGGTGGATTTATTTTATTCTTTTGCACAGCTCTTGCTCATCCCATTCTGCTTAGCAAATGTAATTATTCTGGTTAAGATGTAGCTTCCCTATTATTTCTCCACTTCCCAAGATAGTTTAAAGCAGACAGCTAGGGCATGAAATATATGGTTCTACAACTATCTTAATTATACTGCGTGACTCTGTGTTTGATATGGAATAGCAATGTCTAGGAAGTGAATTTAATCTCTACAGATTTAGGACGATTGCCAAAAAGATTCATTGATTTTTTTTTTTTCTAGAAGCACAATCTTTTATTGTATAAATGTCAGAAGCTTCAAATTATTAGGAAATGTGTCAAGAAGCTCAAGGTATAATAACATTCTTTAGAGAGCTTGATTCTGAAGACAGTGCAATGAAATGTTCCAAAAGAAAACATGTCTTATGTTCTTACAGACTAAAGCTCTGGGATTCATTTTAATTTGTCATTTTGAACAGGATGTGGCCTCCACTGGGGGCTTTGATGTGAAAGCCGTGGGTATGATATACAGCCGTTCCTGGTCACCCAGGGCTTTATAAGCTCAGGCAGCAGAGTCTCAGCAGTCCTGAAACAGAAGACACTGACCCTGGATTTGAGGCTTCAGAGCTGAACTATGAAAAGTCCCTGGGATTCGGTGCAGAGGCCATGAAGAGGGAGTCATACAAATAGAAGACAATATTCTGAGCTGTGTCACCTAGCTCAGGTAGAGCTTTTGTAGGTTCTTGAATCAACGGGAAATTCTTAGCATTGGACAATATATTACTTGGGGTGATTTTTATTGCAACTAATAGAAAACCTACCCAAAGTGGTTGAAAAACAGAGAATATAGTGGCTCACATATCTGAAAAGTCCGGAAGTTGGGTGGGCTTCAGGCATGTGGGATTCAGAGGTCAAAGATATAATGAGGGTGGTTGGAGCTGCATTTATTACTGTCTTCATTGTGCTCTACCCTGTGCCCTGGATTCATTCTCAGCTAGCTCCTGTGCATACCCCCACCCCATCCTTCGCCTAAAGACTCAAGGTAAAGCTCTAAGATTAATGCAAATTTGATTGTCCCTCTTGTCAGAGGGTTCAAGGTCACTGGTTGGCTTCGCCATGGAAACTCATGGATGCCCAAATGGAAATCAGGGGCTGTCAGGAAGAGTGCAATGAATGCTGGTGAGCAGCCGACAGCAGGGTTTTCAGAGATGGGTGCACACTTTTTTTCTGAGAAAATAAAGCTTGCCTCAATGGCCAGAAGGTATAGATCCTGTTTCAAACCTCTGCATGCCTTGACTGAAAACTGTATAACCAGTCTTCATTACCCAAGCAATATAGTTTAATTATTCAGCTTATCACTGGAGGCTTCATAGTATGAGCTCGTCTGAACTTTCCAGATTAGACTTGGACTGTTCAGAGGAACCCTACTTCCCGACCCCGCCGTTCCTATCCCACCTCCGTGCCTTTGCTCTTACTGACTCTTCCCCCATCCTTCATTAGTGTCCTTTTTCCTGAGCTGTCACATCTGACTCAGCCCTGAATATTCAATTGCAGAAGGCACAGTATAGTAATTATGAGTGTAGGTGCTTGAGTAAGACTGTGTAGGTTCAGGCCCCACACAATTAGCAAGTTATCTAACCTTGCTCAGCCATGATTTCCTAGTACTAAAGTGAGACTATAATGATACCTAACTCAAGTGTTTTTGTGAGCATTAAATGAATTAATATATGTAAAAAGCTTAGAAAAATGCCTGGCCCTTGGCAAGAATTCAATACATGTTAACTATTATTATAATGCTCTATGAAATCATTCTCTGACCATCTCACATCTCTCCTTCCTTTAAACTCCTGTCCTGTTTTGGCCTGAATTCCTCATTGCACGCTTAGACAACCATATAGGATGGGAGGGTCCTAATAGGTAATTCCTGTTTTCCTGCACAATACACAATTCAATGCCATCAACCTGTACTGTAGGTGTCTAGCAAGTATATACTGAAGAAATGGAGTGTGGCTAATACTCCTATGCATGTTCAAAAAGGGTCAGAGTTGTCCAGCTAAAAAACCTGAACTATCAAGCAAAATAGAGACAGACTCATAGATAGAGAGCAGGCAGACAGCTCTGGTGTGTATATGGGGAGATATTTGGGGTGGAGGGATGGAGTAAAATAGGAAAAAAAGAAAGAACTCATGGACATCGACAACAGTGTGTTGATTATGGGGAGTGGAAGGGGGTGGGTGGAGGTGGAAGTGCACATAGAGGGGATAAATGGTGATAGGAAAAATAAAGTATAAAAGAAAACCCACTGGGAAGTAAC